>NC_034192.2:65694090-65721590 GCF_002021735.2 Oncorhynchus kisutch
ACGGTGGGGATGGTGTTCTTGGGGTAATAGGCAGCATTCCTCCTCCAAACACGGCGAGTTGAGTTGATGCCAAAGAGCTCCATTTTGGTCTCATCTGACCACAACACTTTCACCCAGGTGTCCTCTGAATCATTCATATGTTCATTGGCAAACTTCAGACGAGCATGTATATGTGCTTTCTTGAGCAGGGGGACCTTGCGGGCGCTGCAGGGTTTCAGTTCTTCACGGCATAGTGTGTTACCAATTGATTTCTTGGTGACTATGGTCCCAGCTGCCTTGAGATTATTGACAAGATCCTCCTGTGTAGTTCTGGGCTGATTCCTCACCGTTCTCATGATCATTGCAACTCCACGATGTGAGATCTTGCATGGAGCCCCAGGCCGAGGGAGATTGACAGTTCTTTTGTGTTTCTTCCATTTGCGAATAATCGCACCAACTGTTGTCACCTTCTCACCAAGCTGCTTGGCGATGGTCTTGTAGCCCATTCCAGCCATGTGTAGGTCTACAATCTTGTCCCTGACATCCTTGGAGAGCTCTTTGGTCTTGGCCATGGTGGAGAGTTTGGAATCTGATTGATTGCTTCTGTGGACAGGTGTCTTTTATACAGGTAACAAGCTGAGATTAGGAGCAATCTCTCCCTTTAACCCATTCAAATTATAGACTGGTCATTTCTTTGTCAGTGGGCAAACGTACAAAATCAGCAGGGGATCAAATACTTTTTCCCCTCACTGTATATATATATATATATATTATACTCTGTGGTTTCAGTAGGTATTCACACCCCCTTCACATTTTCAAACAGATTCAACAACAAAGACCAGGAAGGTTTTCCAATACCTCGCAAAGATGATACATATTTTTTAAAGCAGACATTGAATATCCCTTTGAACATGGTGAAGTTATTAATTACACTTTGGATGGAGTATCAATACACCAAGTCACTACAAAGATACAGGCGTCCTTCCTAACTCAGTTACCGGAGAGGAAGGAAACCCCTCAGTGATTTTACCATGAGACCAATGGTGACTTTAAAACAGTTACAGAGTTTAATGGCTGTGATGGGAGACAACTGAGGATGGATCAACAACATTGTAGTTACTCCACAATAATAACCTAAATGACAGAGTGAAAAGAAGTTAGCCTGTACAGAATACAAATATTCCAAAACATGTATCCTGTTTGAAACAAGGAACTAAAGTAATACTGCAAAACAAAATCCAAAGCAATTGACTTTTTGTCCTGAATACAAAGTGTTATGTTTGGGGAAAATCCAATACAAACACATTACTGAGAGTACCACTCATATTTTCAAGCATAGTGGTGGCTGCATCATGTTATGGGTGTGCTTGTAATCGTTAAGTACTGGGGCGTTTTTCAGGACAAAACAGAAACGGATTGGAGCTAAGCACAGGCAAAATCCTAGAGGAAAACCTGTTCCATCCAGTATGCTTTCCAAAAGACACTGGGAGACAAATTCACCTTTCAGTAGGACACTAAAGTAAGTAAGTAGGACACCCCTCTCCTCTACCTCTCCCCTCTCCTCTACCTCTCCCCGCTCCTCCTCTACCTCTCCCATCTCCTCCGCTACCCTCTCCTCTACCTCTCCCCTCTCCTCTAACCTCTCCTCCTCTAACCTCTCCTCCTCTCCCCTCTCCTCCTCTACCTCTCCCCTCTCCTCTCCTCCTCTACCTCTCCTCCTCTCCCCTCTCCTCCACTACCTCTCCCCTCTAATACCTCTCCTCCTCTCCCCTCTCCTCTACCTCTCCCCTCTCCTCTACCACTCCCCTCAACTCCTCTACCCTCTCCCCTACCTCTCCCCTCTCCTCCTCCTCTCCCCTCTCCTCCTCTACCTCTCCCCTCTCCTCCTCTAACCTCTCCCCTCTTCCTCCTCTCCCCTCTCCTCCCCTACCTCTCCTCCTCTCCCCTCTCCTCCGCTACCTCTCCCCTCTCCACCTCTACTCTCCCTTCTCCCTCTCTCTACCTCTCCCCTCTCCTCCTCTACCTGTCCTCCTCTACCTTCCCCTCTCCTCCTCTACCTCTACCTCTCCTCCTCCTCTACCTCACCCCTCTCCTCCTCTACCTCTCCCCTCTCCTCCTCTCCCCTCTCCTCCTCTACCTCTCCTCCTCTACATCTCCCCTCTACCCCTCTCCCCTCTACCTCTCCTCCTCTACCTCTCCTCCTCTACCTCTCCCTCTACCTCTCCTCCTCTACCTCTCCTCCTCTACCTCTCCTCCTCTACTACCTCTCCTCCTCTACATCTCCCCTCTACCTACCTCTCCCCTCTACCTCTCCACCTCTACCTCTCCTCCTCTACCTCCCCTCCTCTACCTCTCCTCCTCTACATCTCCCCTCTACCTCTCCTCCTCTACCTCTCCTCCTCTACCTCTCTCTCCCCTCTACCTCTCCTCCTCTACCTCTCCTCCTCTACCTCTCCTCCTCTACATCTCCCCTCTAACCTCTCCCCTCTACCTCTCCTCCTCTACCTCTCCTCCTCTACCCATCCCCTCTACCTCTCCTCCTCTCCCCTCTCCTCCACTACCTCTCCCCTACCTCTCCTACCTCTCCTCCTCTCCCCTCTCCCTCTACCTCTCCCCTCTCCTCTAACCCACTCCCCTCAACTCCTCTACCTCTCCCCTACCTCTCCCCTCTCCCTCCTCCTCTCCCCTCTCCTCCTCTACCTCTCCCCTTCTCCTCCTCTACCTCTCCCCTCTCCTCTCTCCCTCTCCTCCCCTACCTCTCCTCCTCTCCCCTCTCCTCCTCTACCTCTCCCCTCTCCACCTCTACCTCTCCCTTCTCCTCCTCTACCTCTCCCCTCTCCTCTCCTCTACCTGTCCTCCTCTACCTTCCCCTCTCCTCCTCTACCTCTCCTCTCTCCTCCTCTACCTCACCCCTCTTCCTCCTACTACCTCTCCCCTCTCCTCCTCTCCCCTCTCCTCCTCTACCTCTCCTCCTCTACATCTCCCCTCTACCTCTCCCCTCTACCTCTCCTCCTCTACCTCTCCTCCTCTACCTCTCCCCTCTACCTATCCTCCTCTACCTCTCCTCCTCTACCTCTCCTCCTCTACCTCTCCTCCTCTACATCTCCCCTCTACCTCTCCCCTCTACCTCTCCACCTCTACCTCTCCTCCTCTACCTCCCCTCCTCTACCTCTCCTCCTCTACATCTCCCCTCTACCTCTCCTCCTCTACCTCTCCTCCTTACCTCTCCCCTCTACCCTCTCCTCCTCTACCTCTCCTCCTCTACCTCTCCTCCTCTACATCTCCCCTCTACCTCTCCCCTCTACCTCTCCTCCTCTACCTCTCCTCCTCTACCCATCCCCTCTACCTATCCTCCTCTACCTTCCCCTCTACCTCTCCTCCTCTACCTCTCCTCCTCTACCTCTCCTCCTCTACCTCTCCCCTCTACCTCTCCTCCTCTACCTCTCCCCTCTACCTCTCCTCCTCTACCTCTCCTCCTCTACCTCTCCCCTCTACCTCTCCTCCTCTACCTCTCCCTCTCCTCCTCTACCTCTCCTCCTCTACCTCTCCTCCTCTACCTCTCCTCCTCTACCTCTCCCCTCTACCTATCCTCCTCTACCTTCCCCTCTACCTCTCCTCCTCTACCTCTCCTCCTCTACCTCTCCTCCTCTACCTCTACTCCTCTACCTCTCCTCCTCTACCTCTCCTCCTCTACCTCTCCCCTCTCCCCTCTACCTCTCCCCTCTACCTCTCCTCCTCTACCTCTCCCCTCTACCTATCCTCCTCTACCTTCCCCTCTACCTTCTCCTCTACCTCTCCTCCTCTACCTATCCTCCTCTACCTTCCCCTCTACCTCTCCTCCTCTACCTCTCCCCTCTACCTCTCCTCCTCTACCTCTCCTCCTCTACCTCTCCTCCTCTACCTCTCCTCCTCTACCTCTCCCTCCTCTACCTCTCCTCCTCTACCTCTCCCTCCTCTACCTCTCCCCTCTACCTCTCCTCCTCTACCTCTCCTCCTCTACCTCTCCTCCTCTACCTCTCCCTCCTCTACCTCTCCCCTCTACCTCTCCTCCTCTACCTCTCGCCTCTACCTCTCCTCCTCTACCTTCCCCTCTACCTCTCCTCCTCTACCTCTCCTCCTCTACCTCTCCCCTCTACCTCTCCTCCTCTACCTCTCGCCTCTACCTCTCCTCCTCTACCTTCCCCTCTACCTCTCCTCCTCTACCTCTCCTCCTCTACCTCTCCTCCTCTCCTCCTCTACCTCCCCTCCTCTCCTCCTCTACCTCTCCTCCTCTACCTCTCCTCCTCTACCTCTCCTCCTCTCCTCCTCTACCTCTCCTCCTCTCCTCCTCTACCTCTCCTCCTCTCCTCCTCTACCTCTCCTCCTCTACCTCTCCACCTCTACCTCTCCTCCTCTACCTCTCCTCCTCTACCTCTCCCCTCTCCTCCTCTACCTCTCCCCTCTACCTCTCCCTCCTCCTGACTCTGAACCACTGCATCCTGCTCCTCTATGATAGGTCAGCTACATCATCATCAACACCTACCTCATCTGCATAACTGTCAGAGATCATTGACTAAGTCAGTCCTGTGTGGTTGCGGTTTGCTGTAGCGTTGCTACTGTATGGCTGTGTCCCAAGCGGCACCCTATTACCTACGTAGTGCACTACTTTGAACCAGAACCCTATGAGCCCTGGTTAAAAGTAGAGCACTACATAGGGAATAGGGTTCCATTTGGGACTCAGCTGCATCCTCTGACTTGTTTAAAGGGTCCGTGAGGATGTTTCTCTCCAGATCATCCTGATGTCCTGGTTGTGTGTTGATACAGTACGCTTTACACAGGCTCAATACTCTGTTGAGAACATAATGGAGTCTCTCTGAGGGTGACTGGACTGGCTGAGAACATAATGGAGTTTCTCTGAGGGTGACTGGACTGTTCTGGCTGAGAACATAATGGAGTCTCTCTGAGGGTGACTGGACTGGCTGAGAACATAATGGAGTTTCTCTGAGGGTGACTGGACTGGTCTGGCTGAGAACATAATGGAGTCTCTCTGAGGGTGATTGGACTGGCTGAGAACATAATGGAGTCTCTCTGAGGGTGACTGGACTGGTCTGGCTGAGAACATAATGGAGTTTCTCTGAGGGTGACTGGACTGGACTGGCTGAGAACATAATGGAGTCTCTCTGAGGGTGACTGGACTGGTCTGGCTGAGAACATAATGGAGTCTCTTTGAGGGTGACTGGACTGGCTGAGAACATAATGGAGTCTCTCTGAGGGTGACTGGACTGGACTGGCTGAGAACATAATGGAGTCTCTCTGAGGGTGACTGGACTGGTCTGGCTGAGAACATAATGGAGTTTCTCTGAGGGTGACTGGACTGGACTGGCTGAGAACATAATGGAGTCTCTCTGAGGGTGACTGGACTGGTCTGGCTGAGAACATAATGGAGTCTCTTTGAGGGTGACTGGACTGGCTGAGAACATAATGGAGTCTCTCTGAGGGTGACTGGACTGGTCTGGCTGAGAACATGATGGAGTCTCTCTGAGGGTGAGTGGACTGGACTGGCTGAGAACATAATGGAGTCTCTCTGAGGGTGACTGGACTGGTCTGGCTGAGAACATAATGGAGTTTCTCTGAGGGTGACTGGACTGGACTGGCTGAGAACATAATGGAGTCTCTCTGAGGGTGACTGGACTGGTCTGGCTGAGAACATAATGGAGTCTCTTTGAGGGTGACTGGACTGGTCTGGCTGAGAACATAATGGAGTCTCTCTGAGGGTGACTGGACTGGACTGGCTGAGAACATAATGGAGTCTCTCTGAGGGTGACTGGACTGGACTGGCTGAGAACATAATGGAGTCTCTCTGAGGGTGACTGGACTGGACTGGCTGAGAACATAATGGAGTCTCTCTGAGGGTGACTGGACTGGACTGGCTGAGAACATAATGGAGTCTCTCTGAGGGTGACTGGACTGGACTGGCTGAGAACATAATGGAGTCTCTCTGAGGGTGACTGGACTGGACTGGCTGAGAACATAATGGAGTCTCTCTGAGGGTGACTGGACTGGTCTGACTGAGCAACTAACATTTCGAGGTCCACACACACACACACACACACACACACACATACATAACACACACACACACACACACGCATACATACATAACACACACACACACGCACACACGCACACACACACACACACACACACACACACACACACACACACATACATACATACATAACACACACATACATAACACACACACACACACACATACATAACACACACACACACACGCACACACACACACACACACACACACACACACGCACACATACATACACACACACGCACACATACATAACACACACACACGCACACACACACATACACACACACACACAAACACACACGCACACACACACACAAACACACACACACTCAAACACACACACACACACACACACACACTGAAGTTTGGAGGCCCATGGGATGGATGCTGCATATACAGTATCTACTGTTTCTACAGGCACGACTCTGCTTTAATCAGCATCTAATTAGTGGCGGTTCATTGGTTGACAGTTCTATAGTTGGCAGGATTCATTCATTAATTAAGTAAAATCGTCTAAAGCATCTGCCTGATGAAAGGTTTTGAAATGTTAAACGAGCAAATTATTGACCCCAATCAGAAACATGGCAAAGAAACAAATATTCACAACAGCTTGTTATTAACTGTTGTACATAGACTGCTGTTTCAGTGAAGTGACTCTTGGTTTATCTTTAAAGTCTTTCTGAAGGCTATTATCTAATATAATTACATCATCATTATAATTTTGGGGGGTTTGAACATAACTCTCTCTCAACATCATGGTCTAGTCCGCCATTAGAAGTTCATGTATTTATGTCAACTGAACAAACTGTACAGCTAATTGTTGTATTAAATTCATTTGTTACAGAATATTGCCGTTCCAGAATATCCAGACATTCTAGAAGATTCACATACAGTGCCTTGCGAAAGTATTCGGCCCCCTTGAACTTTGCGACCTTTTGCCACATTTCAGGCTTCAAACATAAATATATAAAACTGTATTTTTTTGTGAAGAATCAACAACAAGTGGGACACAATCATGAAGTGGAACGACATTTATTGGATATTTCAAACTTTTTTAACAAATCAAAAACTGAAAAATTGGGCGTGCAAAATTATTCAGCCCCTTTACTTTCAGTGCAGCAAACTCTCTCCAGAAGTTCAGTGAGGATCTCTGAATGATCCAATGTTGACCTAAATGACTAATGATGATAAATACAATCCACCTGTGTGTAATCAAGTCTCCGTATAAATGCACCTGCACTGTGATAGTCTCAGAGGTCCGTTACAAGCGCAGAGAGCATCATGAAGAACAAGGAACACACCAGGCAGGTCCGAGATACTGTTGTGAAGAAGTTTAAAGCTGGATTTGGATACAAAAATATTTCCCAAGCTTTAAACATCCCAAGGAGCACTGTGCAAGCGATAATATTGAAATGGAAGGAGTATCAGACTACTGCAAATCTACCAAGACCTGGCCGTCCCTCTAAACTTTCAGCTCATACAAGGAGAAGACTGATCAGAGATGCAGCCAAGAGGCCCTCTGGATGAACTGCAGAGATCTACAGCTGAGGTGGGAGACTCTGTCCATAGGACAACAATCAGTCGTATATTTCACAAATCTGGCCTTTATGGAAGAGTGGCAAGAAGAAAGCCATTTCTTAAAGATATCCATAAAAAGTGTCGTTTAAAGTTTGCCACAAGCCACCTGGGAGACACACCAAACATGTGGAAGAAGGTGCTCTGGTCAGATGAAACCAAAATTGAACTTTTTGGCAACAATGCAAAACGTTATGTTTGGCGTAAAAGCAACACAGCTCATCACCCTGAACACACCATCCCCACTGTCAAACATGGTGGTGGCAGCATCATGGTTTGGGCCTGCTTTTCTTCAGCAGGGACAGGGAAGATGGTTAAAATTGATGGGAAGATGGATTGAGCCAAATACAGGACCATTCTGGAAGAAAACCTGATGGAGTCTGCAAAAGACCTGAGACTGGGACGGAGATTTGTCTTCCAACAAGACAATGATCCAAAACATAAAGCAAAATCTACAATGGAATGGTTCAAAAATAAACATATCCAGGTGTTAGAATGGCCAAGTCAAAGTCCAGACCTGAATCCAATCCAGAATCTGTGGAAAGAACTGAAAACTGCTGTTCACAAATGCTCTCCATCCAACCTCACTGAGCTCGAGCTGTTTTGCAAGGAGGAATGGGAAAAGATTTCAGTCTCTCGATGTGCAAAACTGATAGAGACATACCCCAAGCGACTTACAGCTGTAATCGCAGCAAAAGGTGGCGCTACAAAGTATTAACTTAAGGGGGCTGAATAATTTTGCACGCCCAATTTTTCAGTTTTTGATTTGTTAAAAAAGTTTGAAATATCCAATAAATGTCGTTCCACTTCATGATTGTGTCCCACTTGTTGTTGATTCTTCACAAAAAAATACAGTTTTATATCTTTATGTTTGAAAAAGGTCGCAAAGTTCAAGGGGGCCGAATACTTTCGCAAGGCACTGTATTCTATAAAGAACACCCAGACATTCTAGAACAACCAGACTTTCTAGATAGAACATCCAGATATTCTATACAGAACACCCAGAAATTCTAGAAAGAACACGCAAAAATTCTAGATAGAACACCCAGATATTCTAGAACAACCAGACTTTCTAGATAGAACATCCAGATATTCTATACAGAACACCCAGAAATTCTAGAAAGAACACACAAACATTCTAGATAGAACACCCAGACATTCTAGAAAGAACACCCAGACATTCTAGATAGAATAACCAGACATTCTTGATAGAACACCCAGATATTCTAGAAAGAACATCCAGACATTCTAGAAAGAACACTCAGACATTCTAGAAGACTCAGACATTCTAGACAGAACACCCAGGCATTCTAGATTACCCAGACATTCTAGAACAAAGACATTTTAGACGACCCATACATTCTAGAACACCCATACATTCTAAAAGGACCAGACATTCTAGAACATCAAGACATTCTAGAACACCCATACTTTCTAGAACATCCAAACATTCTAGAACACCCAGACCTTCTAGAACACCCAGACATTCTAGAACACCCAGGCATTCTTGAACACCCAGACATTCTAGGACATCCAGACATTCTAGAACACCCAGACATTCTAGAACATCAAGACATTCTTGAACACCCAAACATTCTAGATCATCCCAACATTCAAAACACCCAGACATTCTAGAGCACCCAGATACACTACAACATCCAGACATTCTAGAACATTCCGACATTCTAAAAACAGCCAGACATTCTTGAACAGCCTGTGATTCCAGAACATTCAGCCATTCCACAACACACAGCTATTCCAAGAAAGCAACCTGGCATCACAGTCCACTAACAAACACGAATCCATCCAGGCACTAATGAAACATGATAATACTTTGTCTTGTTGTGCTTTACTCTGTCAGAGGCAGGCGTGGAGATGGAAGCTGCCATGGTAATACTTTGTCTTGTTGTGCTTTACTCTGTGAGAGGCAGGCGTGGAGATGGAAGCTGCCACTGTGGTTGAGAAGTTGATAGTTGCCACCTGAGTAATCGTCGTGCTCCCAGACGTTTCAGGTAAAACTTCTGCACGGCAACAGAAGAAAACATTTACACTCAATGAATAAAAGATGAGAAAAAAAGTGATGTTATGCATTCATTTAAAAAAGGAGAGGAGAAACACTACATGTTACACAATTGCTGTGAAACAGGTTTTTCATGGAATCATTTACCTCAAATAAGGTGTATTATGTAATCAAACAGAGCAACACTTTGGAAGAGAAACACTCAAACACTGTGGACCTGTAACTAAATGTCCTGGAATAAAACTGTTCTCTCTCGTCATCCGCGGTTAAGCTCCATCTAGCACTCTCTCCTTCACTATCGGAGACTCGGAGAGGAGAACCTGTTGGTTGGATGGTCATCTGGATTGCACGGTCTGTTTCCTGAATCCAAGCAGGAAGAAACAACTCAACTGGAACTAACAAGAGTGTTCAGCAGTGTGCCCAATCCTAAGAGAACACTTGTGCCCAAATATCACTTGAGCAGCAAACAAAAACAGACAAACTCTAACCCTCTTCAGAGTAGCCTCCAGAAACCACTTAACCCCATATTACCCTTTTTGTCTGTAGTGTAGAACGCTCCCGAACAGCTCTCTTACTAACTTACTTAGGCCTACAGGCATGAAACTGGTCTAATAATAATGGGGTCATGCTGGGTAAACAGTGACAACCTTTTCCTGACAAAGACATTAAATGGAATAAGTCATAGAATCAGACTGTTGCTCCCCACATGAGTACTAGGCTCCGTCCTCAAATGGATCCCTATTTTTTCCTAGTGCACTACTTTTGTCCATAGCCCTGGTATAAAAAAATAAAATGGTGCACTATATAGGGTATAGGGTGCTATTTGGGATGCAGGCCCTTATTAAAAAGCCCATAATATCCTATTACAACACTTAATCCTTAAAGGGACATTTCATGTCCATCGTCTCCAGCATCACTCCAACATCAACATGTGTGATAATGGTGTGTTTCTATGTTTTGTAGGTAAAACAGACAGAGGAAGAGAAGTGTTTACAATGACGTCATCGACCGATTAGTGGGCAATGCCTCCTGACAATTGGTTAAAATCGCGGTGCACACTGATGACGTCATCGACCGATTAGTGGGCAATGCCTCCTGACAATTGGTTAAAATCGCGGCGCACACTGATGACGTCATCGGAAACACATCTTCCTCTATCCTTTTTACTACAAAACATAGGAAGCGTGACATTTTTACACATGTTGCTGTTGGAGTGGTGCTTGAGATGCATATGAATATTAAACTATTATTTAATGAAATATTGAATTTGACCTTACTGCTATTAGCCCATAGAATGGAATAAATAACAGATTCGTACTGACAATCAAAAATAAATAAAAATAAACATTTGTTTTAAAGGGTCTGTCCTACATCTGAGATATATAGGAAAAATAAGGAAATTAGGTATATTTTTTTGACCCATATTTAACCACTTTTTTTTATAGGTACCAAACTACTTCCATCTATTCATTTTTCAGACTAGTCTTGTGAGGCTTGAGCATGACAACCGACTTGTCCATGAGAGTCTCACCTTTCCATAGAGGGGTCATATTAATGTGTCGGCCAAACCGTTCGGATGCTACAGACCTATTTGTTAGAAGACTCTCCCGAGGTAGATGTGTCCTGGATGTATCCTGAGGTAAATGTCTCCTGGATGTATCCTGAGGTAAATGTCTCCTGGATGTCTCCTGAGGTAGATGTCTCCTGGATGTATCCTGAGGTAAATGTCTCCTAGATGTATCCTGAGGTAAATGTCTCCTAGATGTATCCTGAGGTAGATGTCTCCTGGATGTCTCCTGAGGTAGATGTCTCCTGGATGTCTCCTGAGGTAGATGTCTCCTGGATGTATCCTGAGGTAAATGTCTCCTAGATGTATCCTGAGGTAGATATGTATCTTGAAGGTATCCTGAGGTAAATGTCTCCTGGATGTATCCTGAGGTAGATGTATCCTGAGGTAGATGTCTCCTGGATGTCTCCTGAGGTAGATGTCTCCTGGATGTATCCTGAGGTAAATATCTCCTAGATGTATCCTGAGGTAGATATGTATCTTGAAGGTATCCTGAGGTAAATGTCTCCTGGATGTCTCCTGAGGTAGATGTATCCTGAGGTAGATGTGTCCTAGATGTGTCCTGAGGTAGATGTGTCCTGAGGTAGATGTATCCTGAGGTAGATGTATCCTGCATGTATCCTGAAGTAGATGTGTCCTGGATGTCTCCCGAGGTAGATGTGTCCAGGATGCATCCTGAGGTAGATGCATCCTGAGGTAGATGTATCCTGAGGTAGATGTATCCTGAGGTAGATGTGTCCTGGATGTCTCCCGAGGTAGATGTATCCTGAGGTAGATGTGTCCTGGATGTCTCCTGAGGTAGATGTGTCCTGAGGTAGATGTGTCCTGAGGTAGATGTGTCCTGGATGTCTCCTGAGGTAGATGTGTCCTGAGGTAGATGTGTCCTGGATGTCTCCTGAGGTAGATGTGTCCTGGATGTATCCTGAGGTAGATGTGTCCTGGTTGTCTCCTGAGGTAGATGTGTCCTGAGGTAGATGTGTCCTGGATGTCTCCTGAGGTAGATGTGTCCTGGATGTCTCCTGAGGTAGATGTGTCCTGGTTGTCTCCTGAGGTAGATGTGTCCTGAGGTAGATATCCCCTGAGGTAGATGTATCCTGAGGTAGATGTGTCCTGGATGTCTCCTGAGGTAGATGTATCCTGAGGTAGATGTGTCCTGGATGTCTCCTGAGGTAGATGTGTCCTGAGGTAGATGTATCCTGGATGTATCCTGAGGTAGATGTGTCCTGGATGTCTCCTGAGGTAGATGTCTCCTGAGGTAGATGTATCCGAGATGTCTTCTTTCAGTCCACTAGGTTAGACTCCATCAGAGATCCTCTCAGAACCTTGCAGAGAGACCATATACTGAGGTCAGCCATGCAGTGCTCACCCTCTAGGTAGGCTCTGTGATGCCTTACTGCACACACACACACACACACACACACACACACACACACACACACACACACACACACATACACACACACACACACACACACACACACACACACACACACACACACACACACACACACACACACACACACACACACACACACACACACACACAGCTCTGTGATGTCTTACTGTGGAGGGGTTCAGTGGTTCATACTGTACAACCTGCTACTTCCCAGGGTCCGACAGGAACTGTACATGATGTTTATACACAGGTAATATACTGCTGTACGTGATGTTTATACATGGGTGATATACTGCAGTACAAAATGTTTATACACAGGTGATATACTGCAGTACATGATGTTTATACATGGGTGATATACTGCAGTACAATATGTTTATACATGGGTGATATACTGCAGTACATGATGTTTATACATGGGTGATATACTGCAGTACATGATGTTTATACATGGGTGATATACTGCAGTACATGATGTTTATACATGGGTGATATACTGCAATACATGTGGTTATACACGGGTGATATACTGCAGTACATGATGTTTATACATGGGTGATATACTGCAGTACATGATGTTTATACATGGGTGCTATACTGCAGTACATGATGTTTATACATGGGTGATATACTGCAGTACATGATGTTTATACTTGGGTGATATACTGCAGTACAATATGTTTATACATGGGTGATATACTGCAGTACATGATGTTTATACATGGGTGATATGCTGCAGTACATGATGTTTATACACGGGTGATATACTGCAGTACATTGTGTTTATACATGGGTGATATACTGCAGTACATGATGTTTATACATGGGTGATATACTGCAGTACAATATGTTTATACACAGGTGATATACTGCAGTACATGTGGTTATACATGGGTGATATACTGCAGTACATGATGTTTATACACAGGTGATATACTGCAGTAATATATGTTTATACATGGGTGATATACTGCAGTACATGATGTTTATACATGGGTGATATACTGCAATACATGATGTTTATACGTGAGTGATATGCTGCAGTACATGATGTTTATACGTGGGTGATATACTGCAGTACAATATGTTTATACATGGGTGATATACTGCAGTACAATATGTTTATACACAGGTGATATACTGCAGTACATGATGTTTATACACAGGTGATATACTGCAGTACAATATGTTTATACATTGGTGATATACTGCAGTACAATATGTTTATACATGGGTGATATACTGCAGTACATGATGTTTATACACGGGTGATATACTGCAGTACATGATGTTTATACATGGGTGATATACTGCAGTACATGATGTTTATACATGGGTGATATACTGCAGTACATGATGTTTATACATGGGTGATATACTGCAGTACATGATGTTTATACACGGGTGATATACTGCAGTATATTGGTGACATCCCTCCTCCGGATAGCATGAGTCCCAAATGACGTACTATTTCCCTGGGTAGTGCACAAACATTTTGGATGCAAACAGAGACGGGTGACTTGGCATCGGGCAGGTGTTAATTAAGAACAAATTTACCTCTGTAGATTAAAACAATAGTCAGGCTTAGTCCCAAATGTATTACTTTTGAGGCGCCACATAGGACTCTGGTTTTGAAAAGGACAGGCTGCCATTTGGCACACGCTCCCCAGTCATCCCACAACAAGCGGAGGTGGTGAGGATGATTAGACTAATGGTAACCATGGTGACGTGAATCCACACATGTACAACTGGAGGATGGAGGAGGAGGAGGAGTAAGAGGAGGAGGAGGAGGAGGATGGAGGAGGAGGAGGAGCAGGAGGAGGAGGATGGAGGAGGAGGAGGAGGAGGAGGATGAGGAGGAGGAGTAAGAGGAGGAGGAGGAGGAGGATGGAGGAGCAGGAGGAGGAGGAGGAGTAAGAGGAGGAGGAGGAGGAGCAGGAGGAGGAGGATGGAGGAGCAGGAGGAGGAGGAGGAGTAAGAGGAGGAGGAGGAGGAGCAGGAGGAGGAGGATGGAGGAGGAGGAGGAGGAGGATGGAGGAGGATAGAGGAGGATGGAGAATGAGGAGGAGGAGAGAGGAAGTACAAATATGTGTGTCTAATATGGTCATACGTTGGACAGGAGGTTAGGAAGTGCAGCTCAGTTTCCACCTCATTTTGTGGGCAGTGTACACATAGCCTGTCTTCTCTCGAGAGCCATGTCTGCCTACGGAGGCCTCTCTCAATAGCAAGGCTATGCTCACTGAGTCTGTACATAGTCAAAGCTTTCCTTAAGTTTGGGTCAGTCACAGTGGTCAGGTATTCTGCCACTGTGTACTCTCTGTTTAGGGTCAGTCACAGTGGTCAGGTATTCTGCAACTGTGTACTCTCTGTTTAGGGTCAGTCACAGTGGTCAGGTATTCTGCCGCTGTGTACTCTCTGTTTAGGACCAAAAATCGTTCTAGTTTATTCTGTTTCTTAATTATTTCCAAGTAATTACAGTGCCGTCAGAAACTATTCAGACCCATTGACTTCTTCCAAATGTTGTTAAATTACAGCCTTATTCTAAAATTAATTAATCTACACACAATACACCATAATGGCAAAGCAAAAACAGGTTTTTTCAAAATGTTTGCTAATTTATAAAAAGCAAACAGATATGACATTTCCATCAGTATTCAGACACTTTACTCAGAACTTTGTTGAACCACCTTTGGCAGCGATTACTGCCTCGACTCTTCTTGGGTATGATGCTAAAAGCTTGGCACACCTGTATTTGGGGAGTTTCTCCCATTCTTCTCTGCAGATCCTCTCAAGCTCTGTCAGGTTGGATGGGGAGCGTACAGCTGTACAGCTGTTTTCAGGTCTCTCCAGAGATGTTCGATCAGTTTGAAGTCCGGGCTCTGGCTGGGCCACTCATGGACATTTAGAGACTTGTCCTGAAGCCACTACTACATTGTCTTGGCTGTGTGCTTAGGGTCGTTGTCCTTTTGGAAGGTGAACCTTCACCCCAGTCTGAAGTCCCGAGCGCTCTGGAGCAGGTTTTCTTCAAGGATCTCTCTGTACTTTGCTCTGTTCATGTTTGCTTCAATCCTGACTAGTCTCCCAGTCCCTACTGCTGAAAAACATCCCCATAGCATAATGCTAGCATAATGCTGCTACCTTCATGCTTCACCGTAGGGATGGTGCCAGGTTTCCTCCAGATGTGACAGTTGGCATTCAGGCCAAAGAGTTCAATCTTGGTTTCATCAGACCAGAGAATCTTGTTAATCACGGTCTGAGAGTCTTTAGGTGCCTTTTGGCAAACTCCAAGCGGGCTGTCATGTGTCTTTTACTGAAGAGTGGCTTCTGTCTGGCCACTCTACCATAAAGGAACGATTGGTGTAGTGCTGCAGAGATGGTTGTAGTTCTGAAATGTTCTCCCATTTCTGCAGACGAACTCTAGAAATCTGTCAGTGACCACTGAGTTTTTGGTCACTTCCCTGACCAGGGCCCTTCTCCCCCGTTTGGTCAGTTTGGCCGGGCAGCCAGCTCTAAGAAGAGTCTTGGTGGTTCCAAACTTCTTCTATTTAAGAATGACGGAGGCCACTGTGTTCTTGGGGACCTTCAATGCTGTAGAAACGTTTTGGTACCCTTCCCCTGATCTGTGCCTTGACACAATCCTGTCTCGGAGCTCTACGGACAATTCCTCTGACCTCATGGCTTGGTTTTTTGCTCTGACATGCAATGTCAAATGTGGGACCTTATATAGACAGGTGTGTGCTTTTATCAATCAGGTCCTATCAATTGAATTTATCACAGGTGGTCTCCAATCAAGCTGTAGAAACATGAAGGATGATCAATGGAAACAGGATGCACCTGAGGTCAATTTACAGTCTAGTGGGAAATGGCCTGAACACTGATGAGCTATTTCAGATTGTTTTATTTGTCTAAATAAGTAAAAAAGTAAATAAGTAAATAAGTAATTTGTAAACAAGATATTTCTGTTGTTTTTTTTTGTTTTTTTTGCAAACAATTATGTCAACCTGTGTTTGTTTTGTCATTATGGGATATTATGTCAACCTGTGTTTGTTTTGTCATTATGGGATATTATGTCAACCTGTGTTTGTTTTGTCATTATGGGATATTATGTCAACCTGTGTTTGTTTTGTCATTATGGGATATTATGTCAACCTGTGTTTGTTTTGTCATTATGGGATATTATGTCAACCTGTGTTTGTTTTGTCATTATGGGATATTATGTCAACCTGTGTTTGTTTTGTCATTATGGGATATTATGTCAACCTGTGTTTGTTTTGTCATTATGGGATATTATGTCAACCTGTGTTTGTTTTGTCATTATGGGATATTATGTCAACCTGTGTTTGTTTTGTCATTATGGGATATTATGTCAACCTGTGTTTGTTTTGTCATTATGGGATATTATGTCAACCTGTGTTTGTTTTGTCATTATGGGATATTATGTCAACCTGTGTTTGTTTTGTCATTATGGGATATTATGTCAACCTGTGTTTGTTTTGTCATTATGGGATATTATGTCAACCTGTGTTTGTTTTGTCATTATGGGATATTATGTCAACCTGTGTTTGTTTTGTCATTATGGGATATTATGTCAACCTGTGTTTGTTTTGTCATTATGGGATATTATGTCAACCTGTGTTTGTTTTGTCATTATGGGATATTATGTCAACCTGTGTTTGTTTTGTCATTATGGGATATTATGTCAACCTGTGTTTGTTTTGTCATTATGGGATATTATGTCAACCTGTGTTTGTTTTGTCATTATGGGATATTATGTCAACCTGTGTTTGTTTTGTCATTATGGGATATTATGTCAACCTGTGTTTGTTTTGTCATTATGGGATATTATGTCAACCTGTGTTTGTTTTGTCATTATGGGATATTATGTCAACCTGTGTTTGTTTTGTCATTATGGGATATTATGTCAACCTGTGTTTGTTTTGTCATTATGGGATATTATGTCAACCTGTGTTTGTTTTGTCATTATGGGATATTATGTCAACCTGTGTTTGTTTTGTCATTATGGGATATTATGTCAACCTGTGTTTGTTTTGTCATTATGGGATATTATGTCAACCTGTGTTTGTTTTGTCATTATGGGATATTATGTCAACCTGTGTTTGTTTTGTCATTATGGGATATTATGTCAACCTGTGTTTGTTTTGTCATTATGGGATATTATGTCAACCTGTGTTTGTTTTGTCATTATGGGATATTATGTCAACCTGTGTTTGTTTTGTCATTATGGGATATTATGTCAACCTGTGTTTGTTTTGTCATTATGGGATATTATGTCAACCTGTGTTTGTTTTGTCATTATGGGATATTATGTCAACCTGTGTTTGTTTTGTCATTATGGGATATTATGTCAACCTGTGTTTGTTTTGTCATTATGGGATATTATGTCAACCTGTGTTTGTTTTGTCATTATGGGATATTATGTCAACCTGTGTTTGTTTTGTCATTATGGGATATTATGTCAACCTGTGTTTGTTTTGTCATTATGGGATATTATGTCAACCTGTGTTTGTTTTGTCATTATGGGATATTATGTCAACCTGTGTTTGTTTTGTCATTATGGGATATTATGTCAACCTGTGTTTGTTTTGTCATTATGGGATATTATGTCAACCTGTGTTTGTTTTGTCATTATGGGATATTATGTCAACCTGTGTTTGTTTTGTCATTATGGGATATTATGTCAACCTGTGTTTGTTTTGTCATTATGGGATATTATGTCAACCTGTGTTTGTTTGTCATTATGGGATATTATGTCAACCTGTGTTTGTTTTGTCATTATGGGATATTATGTCAACCTGTGTTTGTTTTGTCATTATGGGATATTATGTCAACCTGTGTTTGTTTTGTCATTATGGGATATTATGTCAACCTGTGTTTGTTTTGTCATTATGGGATATTATGTCAACCTGTGTTTGTTTTGTCATTATGGGATATTATGTCAACCTGTGTTTGTTTTGTCATTATGGGATATTATGTCAACCTGTGTTTGTTTTGTCATTATGGGATATTATGTCAACCTGTGTTTGTTTTGTCATTATGGGATATTATGTCAACCTGTGTTTGTTTTGTCATTATGGGATATTATGTCAACCTGTGTTTGTTTTGTCATTATGGGATATTATGTCAACCTGTGTTTGTTTTGTCATTATGGATATTATGTCAACCTGTGTTTGTTTTGTCATTATGGGATATTATGTCAACCTGTGTTTGTTTTGTCATTATGGGATATTATGTCAACCTGTGTTTGTTTTGTCATTATGGGATATTATGTCAACCTGTGTTTGTTTTGTCATTATGGGATATTATGTCAACCTGTGTTTGTTTTGTCATTATGGGATATTATGTCAACCTGTGTTTGTTTTGTCATTATGGGATATTATGTCAACCTGTGTTTGTTTTGTCATTATGGGATATTATGTCAACCTGTGTTTGTTTTGTCATTATGGGATATTATGTCAACCTGTGTTTGTTTTGTCATTATGGGATATTATGTCAACCTGTGTTTGTTTTGTCATTATGGGATATTATGTCAACCTGTGTTTGTTTTGTCATTATGGGATATTATGTCAACCTGTGTTTGTTTTGTCATTATGGGATATTATGTCAACCTGTGTTTGTTTTGTCATTATGGGATATTATGTCAACCTGTGTTTGTTTTGTCATTATGGGATATTATGTCAACCTGTGTTTGTTTTGTCATTATGGGATATTATGTCAACCTGTGTTTGTTTTGTCATTATGGGATATTATGTCAACCTGTGTTTGTTTTGTCATTATGGGATATTATGTCAACCTGTGTTTGTTTTGTCATTATGGGATATTATATAATAAGGCTGTAACGTAATAAATGTGGAAGAAGTGAAGTGGACTTCCCGTATATACTGTATATTTTTGTTTTGCTCATGAATTCAGTTTGTCCGTGATGTGTACGCCAAGGAACTTAAAACTTACTACCCTCTCCACTACTGTCCCGTTGATGTGGATAGGGGGGTGTTCCCTCTGCTGTTTCCTGAAGTCCAAAATCATCTCCTTTGTTTTGTTGACGTTGAGTGTGAGGTTATTTTCCTGACACCACACTCCGAGGGCCCTCACCTCCTCCCTGTAGGCCGTCTCGTCATTGTTGGTAATCAACCCTACCACTGTTGTGTCGTCCGCAAACTTGATGACTGAGTTGGAGGCGTGCGTGGCCACGCAGTCGTGAACAGGGAGTACAGGAGAGGGCTCAGAACGCACCCTTGTGGGGCCCCAGTGTTGAGGATCAGCGGGGTGCAGATGTTGTTACCTACCCTCACCACCTGGGGGCGGCCCGTCAGGAAGTCCAGTACCCAGTTGCACAGGGCAGGGTTCAGACCCAGGGTCTCGAGCTTGATGACGAGTTTGGAGGGTACTATGGTGTTAAATGCTGAGCTGTATTCGATGAACAGCATTCTCACATAGGTATTCCTCTTGTCCAGATGGGTTAGGGCAGTGTGCAGTGTGGTTGAGATTGCATCGTCTGTAGACCTATTTGGGCGGTAAGCAAATTGGAGTGGGTCTAGGCTGTCAGGTAGGGTGGAGGTGATATGGTCCTTGATTAGTCTCTCAAAGCACTTCATGATGACGGATGTGAGTGCTACGGGGCGGTAGCCGTTTAGCTCAGTTACCTTAGCTTTCTTGGGAACAGGGACAATGGTGGCCCTCTTGAAGCATGCGGGAACAGCAGACTGGGATAGGGAGAGATTGAATATGTCCGTAAACACACCAGCCAGCTGGTCTGCGCATGGTCTGAGGGCGCGGCTGGGGATGCCGTCTGGGCCTGCAGCCTTGCGAGGGTTAACACGTTTAAATGTTTTACTCACGTCGGCTGCAGTGAAGGAGAGTCCGCATGTTTTGGTTTTGGTTGCGGGCCGTGTCAGTGGCACTGTATTGTCCTCAAAGCAGTCAAAAAAGTTATTTAGTCTGTCTGGGAGCAAGGCACCCTGGTCCGCGATGGGGCTGGTTTTCTTTTTGTAATCCGTGATTGACTGTAGACCCTGTCACATACCTCTTGTGTCTGAGCCGTTGAATTGTGACTCTACTTTGTCTCTATACTGATGCTTAGCTTGTTTGAGGTGCCTTTCGAAGGTGTGTGTGTGTGTGTGTCATGCAGCATGGTGTGGGTGGGTGTGTTATGCAGCATAGTGTGTGTGTGTGTGTCATGCAACATAGTGTGTGTGTGTGTGTGTGTCATGCAGCATAGTGTGTGTGTGTCATGCAGCATTGTGTGTGTGTCATGCAGCATAGTGTGTGTGTGTGTGTGTCATGCAGCATAGTATGTGTGTGTGTGTGTGTGTCATGCAGCATAGTGTGTGTGTGTGTGAGTGTGTCAAGCAGCATAGTATGTGTGTGTGTGTGTGTGTCATGCAGCATGGTGTGTGTGAGTCATGCAGCATAGTGTGTGTGTGTGTATCATGCAGCATAGTGTGTGTGTGTGTGTGTGTGTGTGTGTGTGTGTGTGTGTGTGTGTGTGTGTGTGTGTGTGTGTGTGTGTGTGTCATGCAGCATGGTGTGTGTGTGTCATGCAGCATGGTGTGTGTGTGTCATGCAGCATGGTGTGTGTGTGTCATGCAGCATAGTGTGTGTGTGTCATGCAGCATAGTGTGTGTGTGTGTGTGTGTCATGCAGCATAGTGTGTGTGTGTCATGCAGCATTGTGTGTGTGTGTGTGTGTGTCATGCAGCATAGTGTGTGTGTGTGTGTGTGTCATGCAGCATAGTGTGTGTGTGTGTGTGTCATGCAGCATAGTATGTGTGTGTGTGTGTGTCATGCAGCATAGTGTGTGTGTGTGTGTGTGTGTGTGTGTCAGGCAGCATAGTATGTGTGTGTGTGTGTGTGTGTGTGTGTGTGTGTGTGTCATGCAGCATGGTGTGTGTGAATCATGAAGCATGGTGTGTGTGTGTGTGTGAGTGTGTGTGTGTGTGTGTGTGTGTGTCATGCAGCATAGTGTGTGTGTGTGTGTGTGTGTGTGTGTGTGTGTGTGTGTGTGTGTGTGTGTGTGTGTGTGTGTCATGCAGCATAGTGTGTGTGTGTCATGCAGCATAGTGTGTGTGTGTCATGCAGCATAGTGTGTGTGTGTGTCATGCAGCATAGTGTGTGTGTGTCATGCAGCATAGTGTGTGTGTGTCATGCAGCATGGTGTGTGTGTGTCATGCAGCATGGTGTGTGTGTGTCATGCAGCATAGTGTGTGTGTGTGTCATGCAGCATAGTGTGTGTGTGTGTCATGCAGCATAGTGTGTGTGTGTGTCATGCAGCATAGTGTGTGTGTGTGTCATGCAGCATAGTGTGTGTGTCATGCAGCATAGTGTGTGTGTGTCATGCAGCATAGTGTGTGTGTGTGTCATGCAGCATAGTGTGTGTGTGTCATGCAGCATGGTGTGTGTGTGTGTCATGCAGCATAGTGTGTGTGTGTGTCATGCAGCATGGTGTGTGTGTGTGTCATGCAGCATAGTGTGTGTGTGTGTGTCATGCAGCATAGTGTGTGTGTGTCATGCAGCATAGTGTGTGTGTGTGTCATGCAGCATAGTGTGTGTGTGTCATGCAGCATAGTGTGTGTGTGTCATGCAACATAGTGTGTGTGTGTGTCATGCAGCATAGTGTGTGTGTGTGTCAAGCAGCATAGTGTGTGTGTCATGCAGCATAGTGTGTGTGTGTCATGCAGCATAGTGTGTGTGTGTCATGCAGCATAGTGTGTGTGTGTCATGCAGCATAGTGTGTGTGTGTGTCATGCAGCATAGTGTGTGTGTGTCATGCAGCATAGTGTGTGTGTGTGTCATGCAGCATAGTGTGTGTGTGTGTCATGCAGCATAGTGTGTGTGTGTCATGTAGCATAGTGTGTGTGTGTGTCATGCAGCATAGTGTGTGTGTCATGCAGCATAGTGTGTGTGTGTCATGCAGCATGGTGTGTGTGTGTCATGCAGCATAGTGTGTGTGTGTCATGCAGCATGGTGTGTGTGTGTCATGCAGCATGGTGTGTGTGTGTCATGCAGCATGGTGTGTGTGTGTCATGCAGCATGGTGTGTGTGTGTCATGCAGCATAGTGTGTGTGTGTCATGCAGCATGGTGTGTGTGTGTCATGCAGCATAGTGTGTGTGTGTGTCATGCAGCATAGTGTGTGTGTGTGTCAAGCAGCATAGTGTGTGTGTCATGCAGCATAGTGTGTGTGTGTCATGCAGCATGGTGTGTGTGTGTCAAGCAGCATAGTGTGTGTGTCATGCAGCATAGTGTGTGTGTGTCATGCAGCATAGTGTGTGTGTGTCATGCAGCATAGTGTGTGTGTGTCATTATAGATTAACTGTCTTCAGAGTAACTCTGTGACTCAGGAGGTTCGATATGAAAGCTTTGTTAAGTAATAATGCTTGTTCATGTTACATTTAACAGCTTTAGATTCTACAGAACAATAAACAATACGTTGCTAGTGAAAAGTCCAGATAATCACTTGTCACTTGCACATAACTCATAACTTCTCTTCCTACTTCTTGTCGCAAGGCATTCTGGAACTTGCAGTCAAAAGCGTAATCCAATACTAACCAATACAACAAAATATGTATGTAGTTCTCTCAATCTCCAACACACAAATTCTAATACAATTACAAATGTAAATACCTGTAAATAAAATATATTTAGTTACAGCTCAATGAATTAACTTAAACATTAACTCTGTAACACATTAAAGTTACAACATCCGACCCCCCCCCCCCCCCCCACCGATGAACAATTGTGTTCATCTAGATCTCTAGGCAGTATATCAACTGAATAGGTCTCCTCAACAAAGTCCCTGAAGGAGTACGAACTGAACATGATCTAACTAAGCCATCTCGGACCTGGGAACGGTTCCTCAATCTTTCCTAGTTTCCAGGTTTGTCTGGGTGTGTTATCTTCTCCAATGAGTACAACGTCACCCGCTTTCAGTGGGGTGGGCTGTGGTGTGTCACAGCGCTGTGCTGACTTTAGATCCAGCAAGTAGTCTCTTCACCAGAAACTGGTCACAAGTCTCTGCCTGTACTTCCATCTGTCATTTCCTCCTTGTTTAGCTTTGGGTGCTGAGTGTCAGCTGGAAATGGCTTTGGATGCAAAGAGGTTAGTCTTTTACCCACCAGGAAGTGTGCTGGGGTCATGGGTTGTGGTTCATCCACTTCATTGTGCACGAAGGTCTGAGACCTAGAATTTAGGATATAGCTTCAACCTCTGTCAGGACTGTGCACATCTCTTCAAAGTTGAGTGAAGCTCTCCCAAGAACCTTTCGGAGGCATGTTTTTGCTGACCTGACGAGTCTTTCCCAGAATCCGCCCCACCAGGCTGCTCGCTCGGCGATGAACCTTTCTGAGAAGAACGCCAAGAGTTGGGGCTCTTCGATTGCCTTCCACAGCTCTTTCAAATTCTGATCAGCTCTCTTGAAAGTTTTTGCATTGTCTGAGTAGATTACCTTGCATAATACTCTCCTTGAGATTAATATTTTTAGAGCTAACATGTCTCTGTTGACTGATCTGAGACCAGTTCCAAATGCACTACTCTGGTTAAAGCACAAGTGAACAACGTATGACTTCTTCACAGAACCATTTTCTTTCACATAGAGGGGTCCTGCAAAATCCACACCTGTGACTTCGAATGGTGGGGATTCAGTTACTTTGGTAAAGGCGCAGTGACCTGCTGTCCGGCCCTTGCCTTGAATCTCTTACACACTATACATCTTGCCACTGGGCTCTTGACTAGTTGCCTAGCACGCAAGATCCAGTATCGCTCTCTGATTTGTACTAGAGTGTCTCTTGCTCCAGAATGCATCACCTTCTCATGGTGGTAATGTATCAGCATTTCTGAGTATCTGTACTTTTTGGCCAGAACCCATGGGTGCTGCTCTCTGAATGTGAAGTCGGACTGTTGCAGTCTTCCTCCTACACTGAGTAGTTCGTGTTCGTCCAGGAAAGGTTTCAGTTCTCTGATTTTACAGTCATTGTTGAGGCTTTTTCCTGCCTTCAGTAGTTTGATCTCCTGTCCGAAACTCTGTTGTTGTGTTACCTTAATCCAGTACTTTTCTGCATCGAACAGTTCGTCAGCAGTCAGTTCACCTTGCATCTTTATGGTTGTACGAGCATTGGCTATGAATCTCTTTATCCAGGCGGTGACTCTGAACACTCTTTTCAGTGTGCTGTACCTTTCAAGCTTCAACACAGGTTCAGCGCTGTCTGTGCTGTTTGCTGCGAGTTGTACAGTAACCTGGCAACTGGACTTGAGTTCTATATTCACCTCTTCCGGAACCTTGTTATCATCAGTCTCTTCGGACTGATTGGGTGATGTCAGAATTCTGGGTCGATTCCACCATAGCTCGCTCTGTGTCAAGTTTCGAACAGTTTGTCCTCTGGTAGGGAGGTCAGCTGGATTAGTTTTCCCTTCAATATGTGACCATGACTCTGGATTGGTCAAGGACTGGATCTCCGTCACTCTGTTCGCAACAAACTGTTTCCATTTCTGAGCTGAGCCGCAAATCCAATGCAGCACGATCATCGAGTCCGTCCACATTTTGATCTGTTTTCCTTCCATTTTCAGTGTGGTCATCAGGTTGTTTGCTAGTCTCGCTCCAATCACAGCTCCCATGAGCTCCAGGTGTGGCAGCGTCATTTTCTTAAGTTGGGCTACCCTGGACTTGGATGCGACTAGACTTGTTGTTTCCCTGTCTTGTGACTCACCTTGCAAGTAAGCTACTGCACTGTAAGCCCTTTCACTTGCATCACAGAACACGTGTAGTTTCAGGGTGTGGTTATTCTGTGGCCGCATGTCTGTTCTGTACCACCTTGGTATGGTGAGCTGTTGTAACTGGGGTAGTTCTGAACACCACTGTTGCCATTCTCGTGTCAGATCAGATGGTAATTCTTCGTCCCAGCTGAGTCCCCTCTCCCACATTTCCTGGAACATGCACTTGATCCTGTTGGTGAAGGGAGTTAAGAAACCAAGAGGGTCGAAGATATGTGCAGACGACTGCAGAACACTTCTCTTTGTGTTTTCCTTTTGCCTTAGAATGCTCAGTAACGGCCTGAGGTCAAACACAAAGTCATCCGTTTCCGGCCTCCATACTAAACCTAAAACCTTCAGCACTAATCCTTGTGTTTCTAGCGTCAACGGGTGGTCAGTTGTCGTACTCTCCTCCCATTTTGTTTTCAATTCAGGAGAATTGGTCATCCATTTGCAGAGGTCCATGCCTGCAATCGACAGCATTCGCTTTGCAGTTGTTGTCACAAGGTAAGCCTCTTCAACATTGAGTGAACTTGCAATGAAGTTACGTAGAGTGACTCTCTCAGTATCTCTACAACTTCTGGTTGTTCTGTTTCATATTGTTTCAGGTGCTTCCTGATTGTAGCTGCCAGCAAAAATGGACTTGGGGAAGCTCCAAATACCACTCTTTTCATCCTCAGCACACGCAGCTCCTCTTCATCTTCTCCCCTTGGTGGGCCAGTGAGCCATAGAAATCTCATGGTGTCTCTGTCTCTCTCTGCTAGGGATGTCTGCAGGAAAGCTTTCTTGATGTCTGCCATGAATGCGATCTCATGTAGTCTGAACTTTATCAGAACGCTGAGCAGATCCGGATTCAGGTTCAGTCCTGTGAGTAGACAGTCATTGAGGGATGGACAGCCATCTTCATGGGATCTCATGTAGTCTGAACTTTATCAGAACGCTGAGCAGATCCGGATTCAGGTTCGGTCCTGTGAGTAGACAGTCATTGAGAGATGGACAGCCATCTTCATGGGACGAGGCATCAAACACCACTCTCAGTTTTGTTGTCACCTTCTCTTCTCGGAGTACTGCATGGTGAGGTAAGTAGTATTTTACATTGTCTGCACTTGATGCGTTGTCCTTGGGCACGTCCTCTGCCATATCCTGTTGTAAGTAGTCCTCTACCACTTCATTGGATCTGCTGTACAACGTCACGTCTTTTCTTCAGTCGCTTCTTCAGACCTTTAAAACCGTTTCTTGGTGATTCTATAGTCGTCCTGGAGTTCTGGCATTTCTCGTTTACATGGCACGTGGAGACGTGGTATCGCCCATCTTTGAAGGTGGTTGTTTCCTCGAACCTTTGTAGAGCCTCGGTTTCCTCTGGGTTCTGTGTCCTCTCGCTTAGAATACCCAGAGACTCAAGCTACCAGAATGCATGCAGTTGCTTGGAGACTAATGGGTCTTCATCAAGTGGGATGAACATGCAGGTTGCCTCGGGACACTTGACATGGACACGGGTCCCTGCACCGACCATCCAAAGGTGCTCTCTAAAGCAACTAGCGTCTCCGTCAGTCGCTCCACTCTGCCTGATACTATCTGCCAGTAGTAGTCTGCTCCTATCAGGACAGAGAGTTCAGGATCATTGTCATCTCCTGGAAAGTCTGTGAGCTGTAGCCCCCTTTTACTGAGCTCATACTGAATCCGTTCACCAGGAACCTTCATCCCAGCTGTGCACACTTGTGGGGTTTCAATGGCCTCTATCTCTATTCTCTGCTGTTTGTCCCAGACATTCTCCAAGATGACTTTCACTGTGTTGCGTTGGGATGTTTCTGGGGCAGAGGAGCCAAACGTGTGAAGAGTGAGTGCCTCTTGTCTGATTTGCTGGTAGCTTCAAGCCCTTCACAAGGTTTTCATGTATGAAGCTTCTCTGACTGCCTCCATCTAGTAAGCAACGAGCTATCTTCCTGCCCGATGGGCCTTCTACCCATGCCTTTGCCGTTTGTAGCAACACAGTGTTCTGTCCATCTGGTTTCATCTTCACTGAATGGGGAATAACTGAGGAAACAACAGCATCTACAGAAACAGTAGGGGGTTGCACCTCACTCCTCTTACTGGTACACACCGCAATGTGATG
>NC_034192.2:65726590-65876590 GCF_002021735.2 Oncorhynchus kisutch
ACCTCATCAATCTAACCTGGTCAACCTAACCTGGTCCACCTAACCTCATCAATCTAACCTCATCAATCTAACCTGGTCAACATAACCTCATCAATCTAACCTGGTCCACCTAACCTCATCAATCTAACCTGGTCCACCTAACCTCATCAATCTAACCTGGTCCACCTAACCTCATCAATCTAACCTGGTCAACCTAACCTCATCAATCTAACCTGGTCAACCTAACCTCATCAATCTAACCTGGTCCACCTAACCTCATCAATCTAACCTGGTCAACATAACCTCATCAATCTAACCTGGTCCACCTAACCTCATCAATCTAACCTGGTCCACCTAACCTTATCAATCTAACCTGGTCCACCTAACCTCATCATTCTAACCTGGTCAACCTAACCTCATCAATCTAACCTGGTCCACCTAACCTCATCAATCTAACCTGGTCCACCTAACCTCATCAATCTAACCTGGTCCACCTAACCTCATCAATCTAACCTGGTCCACCTAACCTCATCAATCTAACCTGGTCCACCTAACCTCATCAATCTAACCTGGTCACCTAACCTCATCAATCTAACCTGGTCCACCTAACCTCATCAATCTAACCTGGTCCACCTAACCTCATCAATCTAACCTGGTCAACCTAACCTCATCAATCTAACCTGGTCCACCTAACCTCATCATTCTAACCTGGTCAACCTAACCTCATCAATCTAACCTGGTCAACCTAACCTCATCAATCTAACCTGGTCCACCTAACCTCATCAATCTAACCTGGTCCACCTAACCTCATCAATCTAACCTGGTCCACCTAACCTCATCAATCTAACCTGGTCAACCTAACCTCATCAATCTAACCTGGTCCACCTAACCTCATCAATCTAACCTGGTCAACCTAACCTCATCAATCTAACCTGGTCCACCTAACCTCATCAATCTAACCTGGTCAACATAACCTCATCAATCTAACCTGGTCCACCTAACCTCATCAATCTAACCTGGTCCACCTAACCTCATCAATCTAACCTGGTCCACCTAACCTCATCAATCTAACCTGGTCCACCTAACCTCATCAATCTAACCTGGTCCACCTAACCTCATCAATCTAACCTGGTCCACCTAACCTCATCAATCTAACCTGGTCAACATAACCTCGTCCACCTAACCTCATCAATCTAACCTCATCAATCTAACCTGGTCCACCTAACCTCATCAATCTAACCTGGTCCACCTAACCTCATCAATCTAACCTGGTCAACATAACCTCATCAATCTAACCTGGTCCACCTAACCTCATCAATCTAACCTGGTCCACCTAACCTCATCAATCTAACCTGGTCCACCTAACCTCATCAATCTAACCTGGTCCACCTAACCTCATCAATCTAACCTGGTCCACCTAACCTCATCAATCTAACCTGGTCCACCTAACCTCATCAATCTAACCTGGTCCACCTAACCTCATCAATCTAACCTGGTCAACATAACCTCATCAATCTAACCTGGTCAACCTAACCTAATCAATCTAACCTGGTAAATATAAGTGCAGGCAGTAGCGCTCTAGGTTCAGGGGTGTGTTATATATATAATTATCAGCCCACTTGCTGGCGTTGGCGAGAAAGGGCTTGGTTTTGACGAATAAACACATTGTGGGTGTGTCGAGGCCCCTCACTGACCAATCAGAACGTGCACCATGACGAAATATGTGGTAGCTTCAAGTTGTGTATTTATGTATCGCCTCGGAATCAACTCCAATTCCAATGTTAGTCCATTATAGCTTGTTAAACGGCTTTACAGAAATGAAATAACTTAATGTAGACCTATCTCTTTGCTAAATACATTTTCTTGAACCCATTTGCAGTCCACATTGTTCTAAGCAATTGCATAGCTTCAATATGGAAATATGTGGGCCTAAGTGGCATTCCCACTAATATAGGGGCTAGGCCTACACAGCATTCCCACTAATATAGGGGCTAGGCCTACACAGCATTCCCACTAATATAGGGGCTAGGCCTACACAGCATTCCCACTAATATAGGGGCTAGGCCTACACAGCATTCCCACTAATATAGGGGCTAGGCCTACACAGCATTCCCACTAATATAGGGGCTAGGCCTACACAGAATTCCCACTAATATAGGGGCTAGGCCTACACAGCATTCCCACTAATATAGGGGCTAGGCCTACACAGCATTCACACTAATATAGGGGCTAGGCCTACACAGCATTCACACTAATATAGGGGCTAGGCCTACACAGCATTCACACTAATATAGGGGCTAGGCCTACACAGCATTCCCACTAATATAGGGGCTAGGCCTACACAGCATTCCCACTAATATAGGGGCTAGGCCTACACAGCATTCCCACTAATATAGGGGCTAGGCCTACAAAGCATTCACACTAATATAGGGGCTAGGCCTACACAGCATTCCCACTAATATAGGGGCTAGGCCTACACAGCATTCACACTAATATAGGGGCTAGGCCTACACGGCATTCACACTAATATAGGGGCTAGGCCTACACAGCATTCCCACTAATATAGGGGCTAGGCCTACGTGGCATTCACACTAATATAGGGGCTAGGCCTACACAGCATTCACACTGATATAGGGGCTAGGCCTACACAGCATTCCCACTAATATAGGGGCTAGGCCTACACAGCATTCACACTAATTAGTGGGAATGGCCTACACAGCATTCCCACTGATATAGGGGCTAGGCCTACACAGCATTCACACTGATATAGGGGCTAGGCCTACGTGGCACTAATATAGGGGCTAGGCCTACACAGCATTCCCACTAATATAGGGGCTAGGCCTACACAGCATTCCCACTAATATAGGGGCTAGGCCTACACAGCATTCCCACTAATATAGGGGCTAGGCCTACACAGCATTCACACTAATTAGTGGGAATGGCCTACACAGCATTCCCACTGATATAGGGGCTAGGCCTACACAGCATTCACACTAATATAGGGGCTAGGCCTACGTGGCATTCACACTAATATAGGGGCTAGGCCTACACAGCATTCACACTAATATAGGGGCTAGGCCTACACAGCATTCCCACTAATATAGGGGCTAGGCCTACACAGCATTCCCACTAATATAGGGGCTAGGCCTACACAGCATTCACACTAATATAGGGGCTAGGCCTACGTGGCATTCACACTAATATAGGGGCTAGGCCTACACAGCATTCACACTAATATAGGTGCTAGGCCTACGTGGCATTCACACTAATATAGGGGCTAGGCCTACACAGCATTCACACTAATATAGGGACTAGGCCTACACAGCATTCCCACTAATATAGGGGCTAGGCCTACACAGCATTCCCACTAATATAGGGGCTAGGCCTACGTGGCATTCACACTAATATAGGGGCTAGGCCTACACAGCATTCACACTAATATAGGGGCCAACTGTAAATTGCATTATGGCTGAGCATGGACATGCTAAACATTGTCAATAAGCAAGATAGAATTCATTGTTGATAAGGCCTACAAAGAGAATTCGTAATTCTAATCGAAACGAAACAAGAAGTAGCTGGACAAAAATCCAATATAAACAGAAAGGGAGAGAATGTCTCCTCCCCCGTTCCACTGCTCCCCAATAGGAAGGGAGAGAATGTCCCCTCCCCTTCCACTGCTCCCCAATAGGAAGGGAGAGAATGTCTCCTCCCCTTCCACTGCTCCCCAATAGGAAGGGAGAGAATGTCGCCTCCCCTTCCACTGCTCCCCAATAGGAAGGGAGAGAATGTCCCCTCCCCTTCCACTGCTCCCCAATAGGAAGGGAGAGAATGTCCCCTCCCCTTCCGCTGCTCCCCAATAGGAAGGGAGAGAATGTCCCCTCCCCTTCCACTGCTCCCCAATAGGAAGGGAGAGAATGTCCCCTCCCCTTCCACTGCTCCCCAATAGGAAGGGAGAGAATGTCTCCTCCCCCGTTCCACTGCTCCCCAATAGGAAGGGAGAGAATGTCTCCTCCCCCGTTCCACTGCTCCCCAATAGGAAGGGAGAGAATGTCTCCTCCCCCGTTCCACTGCTCCCCAATAGGAAGGGAGAGAATGTCCCCTCCCCCGTTCCACTGCTCCCCAATAGGAAGGGAGAGAATGTCCCCTCCCCCGTTCCACTGCTCCCCAATAGGAAGGGAGAGAATGTCTCCTCCCCCCTTCCACTGCTCCCCAATAGGAAGGTGGAGAATGTCCCCTCCCCCGTTCCACTGCTCCCCAATAGGAAGGGAGAGAATGTCCCCTCCCTGTTTCACTGCTCCCCAATAGGAAGGGAGAGAATGTCCCCTCCCCTTCCACTGCTCCCCAATAGGAAGGGAGAGAATGTCTCCTCCCCCCTTCCACTGCTCCCCAATAGGAAGGGAGAGAATGTCCCCTCCCTGTTCCACTGCTCCCCAATAGGAAGGGAGAGAATGTCCCCTCCCCCGTTCCACTGCTCCCCAATGGGAAGGGAGAGAATGTCCCCTCCCCTTCCACTGCTCCCCAATAGGAAGGGAGAGAATGTCTCCTCCCCCCTTCCACTGCTCCCCAATAGGAAGGGAGAGAATGACCCCTCCCCTTCCACTGCTCCCCAATAGGAAGGGAGAGAATGTCCCCTCCCTGTTCCACTGCTCCCCAATAGGAAGGGAGAGAATGTCTCCTCCCCCGTTCCACTACTCCCCAATAGGAAGGGAGAGAATGTCCCCTCCCCTTCCACTGCTCCCCAATAGGAAGGGAGAGAATGTCCCCTCCCTGTTCCACTGCTCCCCAATAGGAAGGGAGAGAATGTCTCCTCCCCCCTTCCACTGCTCCCCAATAGGAAGGGAGAGAATGTCCCCTCCCTGTTCCACTGCTCCCCAATAGGAAGGGAGAGAATGTCCCCTCCCCCGTTCCACTGCTCCCCAATGGGAAGGGAGAGAATGTCCCCTCCCCTTCCACTGCTCCCCAATAGGAAGGGAGAGAATGTCTCCTCCCCCCTTCCACTGCTCCCCAATAGGAAGGGAGAGAATGACCCCTCCCCTTCCACTGCTCCCCAATAGGAAGGGAGAGAATGTCCCCTCCCTGTTCCACTGCTCCCCAATAGGAAGGGAGAGAATGTCTCCTCCCCCGTTCCACTACTCCCCAATAGGAAGGGAGAGAATGTCCCCTCCCCTTCCACTGCTCCCCAATAGGAAGGGAGAGAATGTCCCCTCCCTGTTCCACTGCTCCCCAATAGGAAGGGAGAGAATGTCCCCTCCCCCGTTCCACTACTCCCCAATAGGAAGGGAGAGAATGTCCCCTCCCCCGTTCCACTGCTCCCCAATAGGAAGGGAGAGAATGTCCCCTCCCCTTCCACTGCTCCCCAATAGGAAGGGAGAGAATGTCCCCTCCCCTTCCACTGCTCCCCAATAGGAAGGGAGAGAATGTCCCCTCCCCTTCCACTGCTCCCCAATAGGAAGGGAGAGAATGTCCCCTCCCCTTCCACTGCTCCCCAATAGGAAGGGAGAGAATGTCTCCTCCCCTTCCACTGCTCCCCAATAGGAAGGGAGAGAATGTCCCCTCCCCTTCCACTGCTCCCCAATAGGAAGGGAGAGAATGTCCCCTCCCCTTCCACTGCTCCCCAATAGGAAGGGAGAGAATGTCCCCTCCCCTTCCACTGCTCCCCAATAGGCCTGTGTTTTATGAACATAACCGTAACCATTTTACAGATCACATCGCATTCACACATCTCCAGAAGTTGTGTTGTAAGTGCGCCACGGACGTTGTCACCATAAAATACCAGAAAGGTGAATCATTCTAACACGTTTGGTAAACAAACAAACATAAAAACAAACAACCCGTTGTTTACATTTTTCTTTTTTTTAAACAACATCAACAATAAATAAATGACAAATATAATGACGTCGTAAAACCACCAGGATATAAAAAACACAGACCTCCACTGCTGTTGAACCAGCCTTCGTTACAGTAGGTCTTAAGGGAGGGGTTTGGAACATGTGACACGGAGGGAGAACGAGCACATTGTTAAAGGTTACAGATCACCTCTAAGTAGGTGATTCATCATATTCACTGAAGGTCCTCATCTCTCGTTTCATAAGTGGCACGAAGCCTACATCACGGAGGGGGTTTTACACACGTCCAAAACGGGATCTGTGTGTCAAAAATATATAATGTGGGCCTGCCTACAATGCATAGATGAAAAGGGAATGACAGCCCACTGTTCTACTGTTTTACTGTGTTTTACTGTTCTACTGTTCTACTGTTTTACTGTTTTACTGTTTTACTGTGTTTTACTGTGTTTTACTGTGTTTTACTGTTTTACTGTTTTACTGTTTTACTGTTTTACTGTGTTTTACTGTTTTACTGTGTTTTACTGTTTTACTGTTTTACTGTTTTACTGTTTTACTGTGTTTTACTGTTTTACTGTGTTTTACTGTTTTACTGTGTTTTACTGTTTTACTGTTTTACTGTTTTACTGTTTTACTGTTTTACTGTGTTTTACTGTGTGTTACTGTGTTTTACTGTTTTACTGTGTTTTACTGTTTTAACTGTTTTACTGTTTTACTGTGTTTTACTGTTTTACAGTTTTACTGTTTTACTGTTTTACTGTGTTTTACTGTTTTACTGTGTTTTACTGTTTTACTGTGTTTTACTGTGCTTTACTGTTTCACTGTTTTACTGTTTTACTGTTCTACTGTTTTACTGTGTTTTACTGTTTTACTGTTTTACTGTGTTTTACTGTGTGTTACTGTGTTTTACTGTTTTACTGTTTTACTGTTTTACTGTTTACTGTTTTACTGTGTTTTACTGTTTTACTGTTTTACTGTTTTACTGTTTTACTGTGTTTTACTGTTTTACTGTGTTTTACTGTTTTACTGTTTTACTGTTTTACTGTTTTACTGTGTTTTACTGTTTTACTGTGTTTTAACTGTTTTACTGTGTTTTACTGTTTTACTGTTTTTACTGTTTTACTGTTTTACTGTTTTACTGTGTTTTACTGTGTGTTACTGTGTTTTACTGTTTTTCTGTGTTTTACTGTTTTACTGTTTTACTGTTTTACTGTGTTTTACTGTTTTACTGTTTTACTGTTTTACCTGTTTTACTGTGTTTTACAGTTTTACTGTTTTACTGTGTTTACTGTGTTTTACTGTTTTACTGTGTTTTACTGTTTTACTGTTTTACTGTGTTTTACTGTTTTACTGTTTTACTGTTTTACTGTGTTTTACTGTTTTTACTGTTTTACTGTTTTACTGTGTTTACTGTTTTACTGTGTTTTACTGTTTTACTGTGTTTACTGTTTTACTGTGTTTTACTGTTTTAGTGTTTTACTGTGTTTTACTGTTTTACTGTGTTTTACTGTTTTACTGTTTTACTGTGTTGAACTGTTTTACTGTGTTTTACTGTTTTACTGTGTTTTACTGTTCTACCTGTTTTACTGTGTTTTACTGTGTTTTACTGTGTTTTACTGTGTTTTTACTGTTTTACTGTTTTACTGTGTTTTACTGTGTTTTACTGTGTTTTACTGTTTTACTGTTTTACTGTGTTTTACTGTTTTACTGTGTTTTACTGTTTTACTGTGTTTTACTGTTTTACTGTGTTTTACAGTTTTACTGTTTTACTGTGTTTTACTGTTTTACTGTGTTTACTGTTTACTGTTTTACTGTGTTTTACTGTTTTACTGTTTTACTGTGTTTTACTGTTTTACTGTTTTACTGTTTTACTGTGTTTTACTGTTTTACTGTTTTACTGTTTACTGTTTTACTGTGTTTACTGTTTTACTGTTTGTTTTACTGTTTTACTGTGTTTTACTGTTTTACTGTTTTACTGTGTTTTACTGTTTTACTGTGTTTTACTGTTTTACTGTGTTTTACTGTTTTACTGTGTTTTACTGTTTTACTGTGTTTTACTGTTTTACTGTGTTTTACTGTTTTACTGTGTTTTACTGTTTTACTGTGTTTTACTGTTTTACTGTGTTTTACTGTTTTACTGTGTTTTACTGTTTTACTGTGTTTTACTGTGTTTTACTGTTTTACTGTTTTACTGTTTTACTGTTTTACTGTGTTTTACTGTTTTACTGTTTTACTGTTTTACTGTTTTACTGTGTTTTACTGTTTTACTGTGTTTTACTGTTTTACTGTGTTTTACTGTTTTACTGTTTTACTGTGTTTTACTGTTTTACTGTTTTACTGTTTTACTGTTTTACTGTTTTACTGTGTTTTACTGTGTTTTACTGTTTTACTGTTTTACTGTGTTTTACTGTTTTACTGTTTTACTGTTTTACTGTTTTACTGTGTTTTACTGTTTTACTGTTTTACTGTTTTACTGTTTTACTGTGTTTTACTGTTTTACTGTGTTTTACTGTTTTACTGTGTTTTACTGTTTTACTGTTTTACTGTGTTTTACTGTTTTACTGTGTTTTACTGTTTTACTGTGTTTTACTGTTTTACTGTGTTTGACTGTTTTACTGTGTTTTACTGTTTTACTGTTTTACTGTTTTACTGTGTTTTACTGTTTTACTGTGTTTTACTGTTTTACTGTTTTACTGTTTTACTGTGTTTTACTGTTTTACTGTGTTTTACTGTTTTACTGTGTTTTACTGTTTTACTGTTTTACTGTTTTACTGTTTTACTGTGTTTTACTGTTTTACTGTGTTTTACTGTTTTACTGTGTTTTACTGTTTTACTGTTTTACTGTTTTACTGTGTTTTACTGTTTTACTGTTTTACTGTTTTACTGTGTTTTACTGTGTTTTACTGTTTTACTGTTTTACTGTTTTACTGTTTTACTGTGTTTTACTGTTTTACTGTTTTACTGTTTTACTGTGTTTTACTGTTTTACTGTGTTTTACTGTTTTACTGTGTTTTACTGTTTTACTGTGTTTTACTGTTTTACTGTGTTTTACTGTTTTACTGTGTTTTACTGTTTTACTGTGTTTTACTGTTTTACTGTGTTTTACTGTTTTACTGTTTTACTGTTTTACTGTTTTACTGTGTTTTACTGTTTTACTGTTTTACTGTGTTTTACTGTGTTTTACTGTGTTTTATGGTTTTACTGTTTTACTGTGTTTTACTGTGTTTTACTGTGTTTTACTGTTTTACTGTTTTACTGTGTTTTACTGTTTTACTGTGTTTTACTGTTTTACTGTGTTTTACTGTTTTACTGTGTTTTACTGTTTTACTGTGTTTTACTGTTTTACTGTGTTTTACTGTTTTACTGTGTTTTACTGTTTTACTGTTTTACTGTGTTTTACTGTTTTACTGTTTTACTGTGTTTTACTGTTTTACTGTTTTACTGTTTTACTGTGTTTTACTGTTTTACTGTTTTACTGTTTTACTGTTCTACTGTTTTACTGTTTTACTGTTTTACTGTTTTACTGTGTTTTACTGTTTTACTGTTTTACTGTTTTACTGTGTTTTACTGTTTTACTGTTTTACTGTTTTACTGTTTTACTGTTTTACTGTTTTACTGTTTTACTGTGTTTTACTGTTTTACTGTTTTACTGTTTTACTGTTTTACTGTGTTTTACTGTTTTACTGTTTTACTGTGTTTTACTGTTTTACTGTTTTACTCTTTTACTGTGTTTTACTGTTTTACTGTTTTACTGTTTTACTGTGTTTTACTGTTTTACTGTTTTACTGTTTTACTGTGTTTTACTGTTTTACTGTGTTTTACTGTTTTACTGTTTTACTGTGTTTTACTGTTTTACTGTGTTTTACTGTTTTACTGTGTTTTACTGTTTTACTGTTTTACTGTGTTTTACTGTGTTTTACTGTTTTACTGTTTTACTGTGTTTTACTGTGTTTTACTGTTTTACTGTTTTACTGTGTTTTACTGTTTTACTGTTTTACTGTGTTTTACTGTGTTTTACTGTTTTACTGTGTTTTACTGTTTTACTGTTTTACTGTGTTTTACTGTTTTACTGTTTTACTGTGTTTTACTGTTTTACTGTTTTACTGTTTTACTGTGTTTTACTGTTTTACTGTTTTACTGTGTTTTACTGTTTTACTGTGTTTTACTGTTTTACTGTTTTACTGTTTTACTGTGTTTTACTGTTTTACTGTTTTACTGTTTTACAGTTTTACTGTTTTACTGTTTTACTGTGTTACTGTGTTACTGTTTTACTGTTTTACTGTTTTACTGTTTTACTGTGTTTTACTGTTTTACTGTTTTACTGTTTTACTGTGTTACTGTTTTACTGTGTTTTACTGTTTTACTGTTTTACTGTTTTACTGTGTTTTACTGTTTTACTGTATTTTACTGTGTTTTACTGTTTTACTGTTTTACTGTTTTACTGTTTTACTGTTTCACTGTTTTACTGTTTTACTGTTTTACTGTTTTACTGTTTTACTGTGTTTTACTGTTTTACTGTTTTACTGTTTTACTGTTTTACTGTTTTACTGTGTTTTACTGTTTTACTGTTTGACTGTGTTTTACTGTTTTACTGTTTTACTGTTTTACTGTTTTACTGTTTTACTGTGTTTTACTGTTTTACTGTTTTACTGTTTTACTGTGTTTTACTGTTTTACTGTTTTACTGTTTTACTGTGTTTTACTGTGTTTTACTGTTTTACTGTTTCACTGTTTTACTGTTTTACTGTTTTACTGTTTTACTGTGTTTTACTGTTTTACTGTTTTACTGTTTTACTGTTTTACTGTTTCACTGTTTTACTGTGTTTTACTGTTTTACTGTGTTTTACTGTTTTACTGTTTTACTGTTTTACTGTTCTACTGTTTTACTGTTTTACTCTTTTACTGTGTTTTACTGTTTTACTGTTTTACTGTTTTACTGTTTTACTGTGTTTTACTGTTTTACTGTTTTACTGTGTTTTACTGTTTTACTGTGTTTTACTGTTTTACTGTTTTACTGTGTTTTACTGTTTTACTGTGTTTTACTGTTTTACTGTGTTTTACTGTTTTACTGTTTTACTGTGTTTTACTGTGTTTTACTGTTTTACTGTTTTACTGTGTTTTACTGTGTTTTACTGTTTTACTGTTTTACTGTGTTTTACTGTTTTACTGTTTTACTGTGTTTTACTGTGTTTTACTGTTTTACTGTGTTTTACTGTTTTACTGTTTTACTGTGTTTTACTGTTTTACTGTTTTACTGTGTTTTACTGTTTTACTGTTTTACTGTTTTACTGTGTTTTACTGTTTTACTGTTTTACTGTGTTTTACTGTTTTACTGTGTTTTACTGTTTTACTGTTTTACTGTTTTACTGTGTTTTACTGTTTTACTGTTTTACTGTTTTACAGTTTTACTGTTTTACTGTTTTACTGTGTTACTGTGTTACTGTTTTACTGTTTTACTGTTTTACTGTTTTACTGTTTTACTGTGTTTTACTGTTTTACTGTTTTACTGTTTTACTGTTTTACTGTTTCACTGTTTTACTGTGTTTTACTGTTTTACTGTGTTTTACTGTTTTACTGTGTTTTACTGTTTTACTGTTTTACTGTGTTACTGTTTTACTGTTTTACTGTGTTTTACTGTTTTACTGTTTTACTGTTTTACTTTTTTACTGTTTTACTGTTTTACTGTTTTACTGTGTTTTACTGTTTTACTGTTTCACTGTTTTACTGTTTTACTGTTTTACTGTTTTACTGTGTTTTACTGTTCTACTGTTTTACTGTTTTACTGTTTTACTGTTTTACTGTTTTACTGTTCTACTGTTTTACTGTTTTACTGTTTTACTGTTTTACTGTTTTACTGTTTTACTGTTTCACTGTTTTACTGTGTTTTACTGTGTTTTACTGTTTTACTGTTTTACTGTTTTACTGTGTTCTACTGTTTTACTGTTTTACTGTTTCACTGTTTTACTGTTTTACTGTTTTACTGTTTTACTGTTTTACTGTTTTACTGTGTTTTACTGTTTTACTGTTTCACTGTTTTACAGTTTTACTGTTTTACTGTTTTACTGTGTTTTACTGTTTTACTGTTTTACTGTTTTACTGTGTTTTACTGTTTTACTGTGTTTTACTGTTTTACTGTTTTACTGTTTTACTGTGTTTTACTGTTTTACTGTTTTACTGTTTTACTGTTCTACTGTTCTACTGTTTTACTGTTATACTGTTTTACTGTTTTACTGTTCTACTGTTCTACTGTTTTACTGTTTTACTGTTTCACTGTTTTACTGTTTTACTGTGTTTTACTGTTTTACTGTTTTACTGTTCTACTGTTCTACTGTTCTACTGTTCTACTGTTCTACTGTTTTACTGTTTTACTGTTTTACTGTTTTACTGTTCTACTGTTTTACTGTTCTACTGTTCTACTGTTTTACTGTTTTACTGTTTTACTGTTCTACTGTTTTACTGTTTTACTGTTTCACAGTTTTACTGTTTTACTGTGTTTTACTGTTTTACTGTTTTACTGTTTTACTGTTTCACTGTTTTACTGTTTTACTGTTTTACTGTTTTACTGTTTTACTGTTCTACTGTTCTACTGTTCTACTGTTCTACTGTTTTACTGTTTTACTGTTTTACTGTTTTACTGTTCTACTGTTTTACTGTTCTACTGTTCTACTGTTTTACTGTTTTACTGTTTTACTGTTCTACTGTTTTACTGTTTTACTGTTTCACTGTTTTACTGTTTTACTGTGTTTTACTGTTTTACTGTTTTACTGTTTTACTGTTTTACTGTTTCACTGTTTTACTGTTTTACTGTTTTACTGTTTTACTGTTTTACTGTGTTCTACTGTTTTACTGTTTTACTGTTTCACTGTTTTACTGTTTTACTGTTTTACTGTTTTACTGTTTTACTGTGTTTTAATGTTTTACTGTTTCACTGTTTTACTGTTTTACTGTTTTACTGTTTTACTGTTTTACTGTGTTTTACTGTTTTACTGTTTCACTGTTTTACTGTTTTACTGTTTTACTGTTTTACTGTGTTTTACTGTTTTACTGTTTTACTATGTTTTACTGTTTTACTGTTTTACTGTTTTACTGTTCTACTGTTTTACTGTTTTACTGTTTTACTGTGTTTTACTGTTTTACTGTTTCACTGTTTTACTGTTTTACTGTTTTACTGTTTTACTGTGTTTTACTGTTTTACTGTTTTACTGTTTTACTGTTTTACTGTTTTACTGTTTTACTGTTTTACTGTTTTACTGTTTCACTGTTTTACTGTGTTTTACTGTGTTTTACTGTTTTACTGTTTTACTGTTTTACTGTGTTCTACTGTTTTACTGTTTTACTGTTTCACTGTTTTACTGTTTTACTGTTTTACTGTTTTACTGTTTTACTGTTTTACTGTGTTTTACTGTTTTACTGTTTCACTGTTTTACAGTTTTACTGTTTTACTGTTTTACTGTGTTTTACTGTTTTACTGTTTTACTGTTTTACTGTGTTTTACTGTTTTACTGTTTTACTGTGTTTTACTGTTTTACTGTTTTACTGTTTTACTGTGTTTTACTGTTTTACTGTTTTACTGTTTTACTGTTCTACTGTTCTACTGTTTTACTGTTATACTGTTTTACTGTTTTACTGTTCTACTGTTCTACTGTTTTACTGTTTTACTGTTTCACTGTTTTACTGTTTTACTGTGTTTTACTGTTTTACTGTTTTACTGTTCTACTGTTCTACTGTTCTACTGTTCTACTGTTTTACTGTTTTACTGTTTTACTGTTTTACTGTTTTACTGTTCTACTGTTCTACTGTTCTACTGTTTTACTGTTTTACTGTTTTACTGTTTTACTGTTTTACTGTTTTACTGTTTTACTGTTCTACTGTTTTACTGTTCTACTGTGTTTTTTCTGTTTTACTGTTTCACTGTTTTACTGTTTTACTGTTTTACTGTTTTACTGTTTTACTGTGTTTTACTGTTTTACTGTTTTACTGTGTTTTACTGTTTTACTGTTTTACTGTTTTACTGTTTTACTGTTTTACTGTGTTTTACTGTTTTACTGTTTCACTGTTTTACTGTTTTACTGTTTTACTGTTTTACTGTTTTACTGTGTTTTACTGTTTTACTGTTTTACTGTGTTTTACTGTTTTACTGTTTTACTGTTTTACTGTTCTACTGTTTTACTGTTTTACTGTTTTACTGTTTTACTGTTTTACTGTGTTCTACTGTTTTACTGTTTTACTGTTTCACTGTTTTACTGTTTTACTGTTTTAATGTTTTACTGTTTTACTGTGTTTTACTGTTTTACTGTTTCACTGTTTTACTGTTTTACTGTTTTACTGTTTTACTGTGTTTTACTGTTTTACTGTTTCACTGTTTTACTGTTTTACTGTTTTACTGTTTTACTGTTTTACTGTGTTTTACTGTTTTACTGTTTTACTGTTTTACTGTTTTACTGTTTTACTGTTTTACTGTGTTTTACTGTTTTACTGTTTTACTGTTTCACTGTTTTACTGTTTTACTGTTTTACTGTTTTACTGTGTTTTACTGTTTTACTGTTTTACTGTTCTACTGTTTTACTGTTCTACTGTTTTACTGTTCTACTGTTTTACTGTTCTACTGTTTTACTGTTTTACTGTTTTACTGTGTTTTACTGTTTTACTGTTTTACTGTTTTACTGTTCTACTGTTTTACTGTTCTACTGTTTTACTGTTCTACTGTTTTACTGTTTTACTGTTTTACTGTTTCACTGTTTTACTGTTTTACTGTTTTACTGTTTTACTGTTTTACTGTTTTACTGTTTTACTGTTTTACTGTTTTACTGTGTTCTACTGTTTTACTGTTTTACTGTTTCACTGTTTTACTGTTTTACTGTTTTACTGTTTTACTGTTTTACTGTTTTACTGTGTTTTACTGTTTTACTGTTTCACTGTTTTACTGTTTTACTGTTTTACTGTTTTACTGTTTTACTGTGTTTTACTGTTTTACTGTTTCACTGTTTTACTGTTTTACTGTGTTTTACTGTTTTACTGTTTTACTGTTTTACTGTTTTACTGTGTTTTACTGTTTTACTGTTTCACTGTTTTACTGTTTTACTGTTTTACTGTTTTACTGTGTTTTACTGTTTTACTGTTTTACTGTTTTACTGTTTTACTGTGTTTTACTGTTTTACTGTTTTACTGTTTTCCTGTTTTACTGTTTTACTGTTTTACTGTGTTTTACTGTTTTACTGTTTTACTGTTCTACTGTTTTACTGTTTTACTGTTCTACTGTTTTACTGTTCTACTGTTTTACTGTTTTACTGTGTTTTACTGTTTTACTGTTCTACTGTTTTACTGTTTTACTGTTTTTACTGTTTTACTGTGTTTTACTGTTTTACTGTTTTACTGTTCTACTGTTTTACTGTTCTACTGTTTTACTGTTTTACTGTTTTACTGTGTTTTACTGTTTTACTGTTTTACTGTTTTACTGTTCTACTGTTTTACTGTTCTACTGTTTTACTGTTCTACTGTTTTACTGTTTTACACTGGTACAGAGAGACAGGAAACACAGGGATAAATACACTGGTACAGAGAGACAGGAAACACAGGGAGAAATACACTGGTACAGAGAGACAGGAAACACAGGGATAAATACACTGGTACATAGAGACAGTAAACACAGGGATAATACACTGGTACAGAGAGACAGGAAACACAGGGATAATACACTGGTACATAGAGACAGGAAACACAGGGATAAATACACTGGTACAGAGAGACAGGAAACACAGGGATAAATCAGACTGGTACAGAGACAGAAACTCAGGGATAAATACACTGGTACAGAGAGACAGGAAACACAGGGATAAATACACTGGTAACAGAGAGACAGGAAACACAGGGATAAATACACCGGTACAGAGAGACAGGAAACACAGGGATAAATACACTGGTACAGAGAGACAGGAACACAGGGATAAATACACTGGTACATAGAGACAGGAAACACAGGGATAAATACACTGGTACAGAGAGACAGGAAACACAGGGATAAATACACTGGTACAGAGAGACAGGAAACACAGGGATAAATACACTGGTACAGAGAGACAGGAAACACAGGGATAAATACACTGGATACAGAGAGACAGGAAACACAGGGATAAATACACTGGTACAATAGAGACAGGAAACACAGGGATAAATACACTGGTACAGAGAGACCGGAAACACAGGGATAATACACTGGTACAGAGACAGGAACACCAGGGATAAATACACTGGTACAGAAGAGACCGGAAACACAGGGATAAATACACTGGTACAGAGAGACAGGAAACACAGGGATAAATACACTGGTACAGAGAGACAGGAAACACAGGGATAAATACACTGGTACAGAGAGACAGGAAACACAGGGATAAATACACTGGTACAGAGAGACAGGAAACACAGGGATAAATACTCTGGTACAGAGAGACAGGAAACACAGGGATAAATACACTGGTACAGAGAGACAGGAAACACAGGGATAAATACACTGGCACAGAGAGACAGGAAACACAGGGATAAATACACTGGTACAGAGACAGGAAACACAGGGATAAATACACTGGTACAGAGAGACAGGAAACACAGGGATAAATACACTGGTACAGAGAGGACAGGAAACACATGGATAAATACACTGGTACAGAGAGACAGGAAAACACAGGGATAGAAATACACTGGTAAGAGAGACAGGAAACACAGGATAAATACACTGGTACAGAGAGACAGAAACACAGGGATAAATACACTGGTTACAGAGAGACAGAAACACAGGGATAATACTCTGGTACAGAGAGACAGGAAACACAGGGATAAATACACTGTACAGAGAGACAGGGAAACCACAGGGATAAATACACTGGCACAGAGAGACAGGAAACACAGGGATAAATACACTGGTACAGAGAGACCAGGAAACAACAGGGATAAATACACCGGGGAAAACAAGCGACCCCTCCCATCTATCTCCCAACACCATCCAATCCCATCCTTTCAGCTCCCCTCAACCCCTCCCATCTATCTCCCAACACCATCCAATCCCATCCTTCAGCTCCCCTCAACCCCTCCCATCTATCTCCCAACACCATCCAATTCCCATCCTTCAGCTCCCCCTCACCCTCCATCTATCTCCCAACACCATCCAATCCCATCCTTCAGCTCCCCTCAACCCCTCCCATCTAATCTCCCAACACCATCAGTCCATCCTTCAGCTCCCCTCAACCCCTCCCATCTATCTCCCAACACCATCCAATCCCATCCTTCAGCTCCCCTCAACCCCTCCCATCTCCCAACACCATCCATCCCATCCTTCAGCTCCCCTCAACCCCTCCCATCTATTTTCTGAACACCATCCAGTACCATCCTTCAGCTCCCCTCAACCCCTCCCATGTATCTGCCAACACCATCCAATCCCATCCTTCAACTCCCCTCAACCCCTCCCATCTCCCAACACCATCCAATCCCATCATTCAACTCCCCTCAACCCCTCCCATCTCCCAACACCATCTAATCCCATCCTTCAGTTACCCTCAACCCCTCCATCTATCTCCCAACACCATCCAATCCCATCCTTCAGCTCCCCTCAACCCCTCCCATCTCCCAACACATCCAATCCCATCCTTCAGCTCCCCTCAACCCCCTCCCATCTCCCAACACCATCCAATCCCATCCTTCAGCTCTCCTCAACCCCTCCCATCTCCCAACACCATCCAATCCCATCCTTCAGCTCCCCTCAACCCCTCCCATCTCCCAACACCATCCAATCCCATCCTTCAGCTCCCCTCAACCCCTCCCATCTATATCCCAACACCATCCAGTCCCATCCTTAAACTCCCCTCAACCCCTCCCATCTATCTCTGAACACCATCCAGTCCCATCCTTCAGATCGCCTCAACCCCTCCCATCGATCTCCCAACAAGATCCAGTCCCATCCTTCAACTCCCCTCAACCCTTCCCATCTCCCAACACCATCCAATCCCATCCTTCAGCTCAGCTCAACCCCTCCCATCTATTTTCTGAACACCATCCAATCCCATCCTTCAGCTCCCCTCAACCCCTCCCATCTATCTCCCAACACCATCCAATCCCATCCTTCAGCTCCCTCAACCCCTCCCATCTATATCCCAACACCATCCAATCCCATCCTTCAGCTCCCCTCAACCCCTCCCATCTATCTCTCAACACCATCCAATCCCATCCTTCAGCTCCCCTCAACCCCTCCCATCTATCTCCCAACACCATCCAATCCCATCCTTCAGCTCCCCTCAACCCCTCCCATCTATCTCCCAACACCATCCAATCCCATCCTTCAGCTCCCCTCAACCCCTCCCATCTCCCAACACCATCCAATCCCATCCTTCAGCTCCCCTCAACCCTTCCCATCTATCTCCCAACACCATCCAATCCCATCCTTCAGCTCCCCTCAACCCCTCCCATCTATCTCCCAACACCATCCAATCCCATCCTTCAGCTCCCCTCAACCCCTCCCATCTATCTCCCAATACCATCCAATCCCATCCTTCAGCTCCCCTCAACATCTCCCATCTATCTCCCAACACCATCAGGTCCATCCTTCAGCTCCCCTCAACCCCTCCCATCTATCTCCCAACACCATCCATCCCATCCTTCAGCTCCCCTCAACCCCTCCCATCTCCCAACACCATCCAATCCCATCCTTCAGCTCCCCTCATACCCTCCCATCTATTTTCTGAACACCATCCAGTACCATCCTTCAGCTCCCCTCAACCCCTCCCATGTATCTGCCAACACCATCCAATCCCATCCTTCAACTCCCCTCAACCCCTCCCATCTATCTCCCAACACCATCCAATCCCATCATTCAACTCCCCTCAACCCCTCCCATCTCCCAACACCATCTAATCCCATCCTTCAGTTACCCTCAACCCCTCCCATCTATCTCCCAACACCATCCAATCCCATCCTTCAGCTCCCCTCAACCCCTCCCATCTCCCAACACAATCCAATCCCATCCTTCAGCTCCCCTCAACCCCTCCCATCTCCCAACACCATCCAATCCCATCCTTCAGCTCCCCTCAACCCCTCCCATCTCCTAACACCATCCAATCCCATCCTTCAGCTCCCCTCAACCCCTCCCATCTCCCAACACCATCCAATCCCATCCTTCAGCTCCCCTCAACCCCTCCCATCTATCTCCCAACACCATCCAATCCCATCCTTCAGCTCCCCTCAACCCCTCCCATCTATCTCCCAATACCATCCAATCCCATCCTTCAGCTCCCCTCAACATCTCCCATCTATCTCCCAACACCATCAGGTCCATCCTTCAGCTCCCCTCAACCCCTCCCATCTATCTCCCAACACCATCCAATCCCATCCTTCAGCTCCCCTCAACCCCTCCCATCTCCCAACACCATCCAATCCCATCCTTCAGCTCCCCTCATACCCTCCCATCTATTTTCTGAACACCATCCAGTACCATCCTTCAGCTCCCCTCAACCCCTCCCATGTATCTGCCAACACCATCCAATCCCATCCTTCAACTCCCCTCAACCCCTCCCATCTATCTCCCAACACCATCCAATCCCATCATTCAACTCCCCTCAACCCCTCCCATCTCCCAACACCATCTAATCCCATCCTTCAGTTACCCTCAACCCCTCCCATCTATCTCCCAACACCATCCAATCCATCCTTCAGCTCCCCTCAACCCCTCCCATCTCCCAACACAATCCAATCCCATCCTTCAGCTCCCCTCAACCCCTCCCATCTCCCAACACCATCCAATCCCATCCTTCAGCTCCCCTCAACCCCTCCCATCTCCTAACACCATCCAATCCCATCCTTCAGCTCCCCTCAACCCCTCCCATCTCCCAACACCATCCAATCCCATCCTTCAGCTCCCCTCAACCCCTCCCATCTATATCCCAACACCATCCAGTCCCATCCTTAAACTCCCCTCAACCCCTCCCATCTATCTCTGAACACCATCCAGTCCCATCCTTCAGATCCCCTCAACCCCTCCCATCGATCTCCCAACAACATCCAGTCCCATCCTTCAGCTCCCCTCAACCCCTCCCATCTCCCAACACCATCCAATCCCATCCTTCAGCTCAGCTCAACCCCTCCCATCTATTTTCTGAACACCATCCAATCCCATCCTTCAGCTCCCCTCAACCCCTCCCATCTATCTCCCAACACCATCCAATCCCATCCTTCAGCTCCCCTCAACCCCTCCCATCTATATCCCAACACCATCCAATCCCATCCTTCAGCTCCCCTCAACCCCTCCCATCTATCTCTCAACACCATCCAATCCCATCCTTCAGCTCCCCTCAACCCCTCCCATCTATCTCCCAACACCATCCAATCCCATCCTTCAGCTCCCCTCAACCCCTCCCATCTATCTCCCAACACCATCCAATCCCATCCTTCAGCTCCCCTCAACCCCTCCCATCTATCTCCCAACACCATCCAATCCAATCCTTCAGCTCCCCTCAACCCCTCCCATCTATCTCCCAACACCATCAGGTCCATCCTTCAGCTCCCCTCAACCCCTCCCATCTATCTCCCAACACCATCCAATCCCATCCTTCAGCTCCCCTCAACCCCTCCCATCTCCCAACGCCATCCAATCCCATCCTTCAGCTCCCCTCAACCCCTCCCATCTATTTTCTGAACACCATCCAGTACCATCCTTCAGCTCCCCTCAACCCCTCCCATGTATCTGCCAACACCATCCAATCCGATCCTTCAACTCCCCTCAACCCCTCCCATCTCCCAACACCATCCAATCCCATCATTCAACTCCCCTCAACCCCTCCCATCTCCCAACACCATCTAATCCCATCCTTCAGTTACCCTCAACCCCTCCCATCTATCTCCCAACACCATCCAATCCCATCCTTCAGCTCCCCTCAACCCCTCCCATCTCCCAACACAATCCAATCCCATCCTTCAGCTCCCCTCAACCCCTCCCATCTCCCAACACCATCCAATCCCATCCTTCAGCTCTCCTCAACCCCTCCCATCTCCCAACACCATCCAATCCCATCCTTCAGCTCCCCTCAACCCCTCCCATCTCCCAACACCATCCAATCCCATCCTTCAGCTCCCCTCAAACCCCTCCCATCTATATCCCAACACCATCCAGTCCCATCCTTAAACTCCCCTCAAACCCCTCCCATCTATCTCTGACACCATCCCAGTCCCATCCTTCAGATCGCCTCAACCCCTCCCATCGATCTCCCAACAAGATCCAGTCCCATCCTTCAACTCCCCTCAACCCTTCCCATCTCCCAACACCATCCAATCCCATCCTTCAGCTCAGCTCAACCCTTCCCATCTATTTTCTGAACACCATCCAATCCCATCCTTCAGCTCCCCTCAACCCCTCCCATCTATCTCCCAACACCATCCAATCCCATCCTTCAGCTCCCCCTCAACCCCTCCCATCTATATCCCAAACACCATCCAATCCCATCCTTCAGCTCCCCTCAACCCCTCCCATCTATATCCCAACACCATCCAGTCCCATCCTTAAACTCCCCTCAACCCCTCCCATCTATCTCTGAACACCATCCCAGTCCCCATCCTTCAGATCCCCTCAAACCCCTCCCATCGATCTCCCAACAAATCCAGTCCCATCCTTCAGCTCCCCCTCAACCACTTCCCATCGTCCCAACCAACATCCAATCCCATCCTTCCAGCTCAGCTCAACCCCCTTCCCATCTATTTTCTGAACACCATCCAATCCCATCCTTCAGCTCCCCTCAACCCCTCCCATCTATCTCCCAACACCATCCAATCCCATCCTTCAGCTCCCCTCAACCCCTCCCATCTATATCCCAACACCATCCAATCCCATCCTTCAGCTCCCCTCAACCCCTCCCATCTATCTCTCAACACCATCCAATCCCATCCTTCAGCTCCCCTCAACCCCTCCCATCTATCTCCCAACACCATCCAATCCCATCCTTCAGCTCCCCTCAACCCCTCCCATCTATCTCCCAACACCATCCAATCCCATCCTTCAGCTCCCCTCAACCCCTCCCATCTATCTCCCAACACCATCCAATCCCATCCTTCAGCTCCCCTCAACCCCTCCCATCTATCTCCCAATACCATCCAATCCCATCCTTCAGCTCCCCTCAACATCTCCCATCTATCTCCCAACACCATCAGGTCCATCCTTCAGCTCCCCTCAACCCCTCCCATCTATCTCCCAACACCATCCAATCCCATCCTTCAGCTCCCCTCAACCCCTCCCATCTCCCAACACCATCCAATCCCATCCTTCAGCTCCCCTCATACCCTCCCATCTATTTGCTGAACACCATCCAGTACCATCCTTCAGCTCCCCTCAACCCCTCCCATGTATCTGCCAACACCATCCAATCCCATCCTTCAACTCCCCTCAACCCCTCCCATCTATCTCCCAACACCATCCAATCCCATCATTCAACTCCCCTCAACCCCTCCCATCTCCCAACACCATCTAATCCCATCCTTCAGTTACCCTCAACCCCTCCCATCTATCTCCCAACACCATCCAATCCCATCCTTCAGCTCCCCTCAACCCCTCCCATCTCCCAACACAATCCAATCCATCCTTCAGCTCCCCTCAACCCCTCCCATCTCCCAACACCATCCAATCCCATCCTTCAGCTCCCCTCAACCCCTCCCATCTCCTAACACCATCCAATCCCATCCTTCAGCTCCCCTCAACCCCTCCCATCTCCCAACACCATCCAATCCCATCCTTCAGCTCCCCTCAACCCCTCCCATCTATCTCCCAACACCATCCAATCCCATCCTTCAGCTCCCCTCAACCCCTCCCATCTATCTCCCAATACCATCCAATCCCATCCTTCAGCTCCCTCAACATCTCCCATCTATCTCCCAACACCATCAGGTCCATCCTTCAGCTCCCCTCAACCCCTCCCATCTATCTCCCAACACCATCCAATCCCATCCTTCAGCTCCCCTCAACCCCTCCCATCTCCCAACACCATCCAATCCCATCCTTCAGCTCCCCTCATACCCTCCCATCTATTTTCTGAACACCATCCAGTACCATCCTTCAGCTCCCCTCAACCCCTCCCATGTATCTGCCAACACCATCCAATCCCATCCTTCAACTCCCCTCAACCCCTCCCATCTATCTCCCAACACCATCCAATCCCATCATTCAACTCCCCTCAACCCCTCCCATCTCCCAACACCATCTAATCCCATCCTTCAGTTACCCTCAACCCCTCCCATCTATCTCCCAACACCATCCAATCCATCCTTCAGCTCCCTCAACCCCTCCCATCTCCCAACACAATCCAATCCCATCCTTCAGCTCCCCTCAACCCCTCCCATCTCCCAACACCATCCAATCCCATCCTTCAGCTCCCCTCAACCCCTCCCATCTCCTAACACCATCCAATCCCATCCTTCAGCTCCCCTCAACCCCTCCCATCTCCCAACACCATCCAATCCCATCCTTCAGCTCCCCTCAACCCCTCCCATCTATATCCCAACACCATCCAGTCCCATCCTTAAACTCCCCTCAACCCCTCCCATCTATCTCTGAACACCATCCAGTCCCATCCTTCAGATCCCCTCAACCCCTCCCATCGATCTCCCAACAACATCCAGTCCCATCCTTCAGCTCCCCTCAACCCCTCCCATCTCCCAACACCATCCAATCCCATCCTTCAGCTCAGCTCAACCCCTCCCATCTATTTTCTGAACACCATCCAATCCCATCCTTCAGCTCCCCTCAACCCCTCCCATCTATCTCCCAACACCATCCAATCCCATCCTTCAGCTCCCCTCAACCCCTCCCATCTATATCCCAACACCATCCAATCCCATCCTTCAGCTCCCCTCAACCCCTCCCATCTATCTCTCAACACCATCCAATCCCATCCTTCAGCTCCCCTCAACCCCTCCCATCTATCTCCCAACACCATCCAATCCCATCCTTCAGCTCCCCTCAACCCCTCCCATCTATCTCCCAACACCATCCAATCCCATCCTTCAGCTCCCCTCAACCCCTCCCATCTATCTCCCAACACCATCCAATCCAATCCTTCAGCTCCCCTCAACCCCTCCCATCTATCTCCCAACACCATCAGGTCCATCCTTCAGCTCCCCTCAACCCCTCCCATCTATCTCCCAACACCATCCAATCCCATCCTTCAGCTCCCCTCAACCCCTCCCATCTCCCAACGCCATCCAATCCCATCCTTCAGCTCCCCTCAACCCCTCCCATCTATTTTCTGAACACCATCCAGTACCATCCTTCAGCTCCCCTCAACCCCTCCCATGTATCTGCCAACACCATCCAATCCGATCCTTCAACTCCCCTCAACCCCTCCCATCTCCCAACACCATCCAATCCCATCATTCAACTCCCCTCAACCCCTCCCATCTCCCAACACCATCTAATCCCATCCTTCAGTTACCCTCAACCCCTCCCATCTATCTCCCAACACCATCCAATCCCATCCTTCAGCTCCCCTCAACCCCTCCCATCTCCCAACACAATCCAATCCCATCCTTCAGCTCCCCTCAACCCCTCCCATCTCCCAACACCATCCAATCCCATCCTTCAGCTCTCCTCAACCCCTCCGATCTCCCAACACCATCCAATCCCATCCTTCAGCTCCCCTCAACCCCTCCCATCTCCCAACACCATCCAATCCCATCCTTCAGCTCCCCTCAACCCCTCCCATCTATATCCCAACACCATCCAGTCCCATCCTTAAACTCCCCTCAACCCCTCCCATCTATCTCTGAACACCATCCAGTCCCATCCTTCAGATCGCCTCAACCCCTCCCATCGATCTCCCAACAAGATCCAGTCCCATCCTTCAACTCCCCTCAACCCTTCCCATCTCCCAACACCATCCAATCCCATCCTTCAGCTCAGCTCAACCCTTCCCATCTATTTTCTGAACACCATCCAATCCCATCCTTCAGCTCCCCTCAACCCCTCCCATCTATCTCCCAACACCATCCAATCCCATCCTTCAGCTCCCCTCAACCCCTCCCATCTATATCCCAACACCATCCAATCCCATCCTTCAGCTCCCCTCAACCCCTCCCATCTATATCCCAACACCATCCAGTCCCATCCTTAAACTCCCCTCAACCCCTCCCATCTATCTCTGAACACCATCCAGTCCCATCCTTCAGATCCCCTCAACCCCTCCCATCGATCTCCCAACAACATCCAGTCCCATCCTTCAGCTCCCCTCAACCCCTCCCATCTCCCAACACCATCCAATCCCATCCTTCAGCTCAGCTCAACCCCTCCCATCTATTTTCTGAACACCATCCAATCCCATCCTTCAGCTCCCCTCAACCCCTCCCATCTATCTCCCAACACCATCCAATCCCATCCTTCAGCTCCCCTCAACCCCTCCCATCTATATCCCAACACCATCCAATCCCATCCTTCAGCTCCCCTCAACCCCTCCCATCTATCTCTCAACACCATCCAATCCCATCCTTCAGCTCCCCTCAACCCCTCCCATCTATCTCCCAACACCATCCAATCCCATCCTTCAGCTCCCCTCAACCCCTCCCATCTATCTCCCAACACCATCCAATCCCATCCTTCAGCTCCCCTCAACCCCTCCCATCTATCTCCCAACACCATCCAATCCAATCCTTCAGCTCCCCTCAACCCCTCCATCTATCTCCCAACACCATCAGGTCCATCCTTCAGCTCCCCTCAACCCCTCCCATCTATCTCCCAACACCATCCAATCCCATCCTTCAGCTCCCCTCAACCCCTCCCATCTCCCAACGCCATCCAATCCCATCCTTCAGCTCCCCTCAACCCCTCCCATCTATTTTCTGAACACCATTCCAGTACCATCCTTCAGCTCCCCTCAACCCCTCCCATGTATCTGCCAACACCATCCAATCCGATCCTTCAACTCCCCTCAACCCCTCCCATCTCCCAACACCATCCAATCCCATCATTCAACTCCCCTCAACCCCTCCCATCTCCCAACACCATCTAATCCCATCCTTCAGTTACCCTCAACCCCTCCCATCTATCTCCCAACACCATCCAATCCCATCCTTCAGCTCCCCTCAACCCCTCCCATCTCCCAACACAATCCAATCCCATCCTTCAGCTCCCCTCAACCCCTCCCATCTCCCAACACCATCCAATCCCATCCTTCAGCTCTCCTCAACACCTCCCATCTCCCAACACCATCCAATCCCATCCTTCAGCTCCCCTCAACCCCTCCCATCTCCCAACACCATCCAATCCCATCCTTCAGCTCCCCTCAACCCCTCCCATCTATATCCCAACACCATCCAGTCCCATCCTTAAACTCCCCTCAACCCCTCCCATCTATCTCTGAACACCATCCAGTCCCATCCTTCAGATCGCCTCAACCCCTCCCATCGATCTCCCAACAAGATCCAGTCCCATCCTTCAACTCCCCTCAACCCTTCCCATCTCCCAACACCATCCAATCCCATCCTTCAGCTCAGCTCAACCCCTCCCATCTATTTTCTGAACACCATCCAATCCCATCCTTCAGCTCCCCTCAACCCCTCCCATCTATCTCCCAACACCATCCAATCCCATCCTTCAGCTCCCCTCAACCCCTCCCATCTATATCCCAACACCATCCAATCCCATCCTTCAGCTCCCCTCAACCCCTCCCATCTATCTCTCAACACCATCCAATCCCATCCTTCAGCTCCCCTCAACCCCTCCCATCTATCTCCCAACACCATCCAATCCCATCCTTCAGCTCCCCTCAACCCCTCCCATCTATCTCCCAACACCATCCAATCCCATCCTTCAGCTCCCCTCAACCCCTCCCATCTCCCAACACCATCCAATCCCATCCTTCAGCTCCCCTCAACCCTTCCCATCTATCTCCCAACACCATCCAATCCCATCCTTCAGCTCCCCTCAACCCCTCCCATCTATCTCCCAACACCATCCAATCCCATCCTTCAGCTCCCCTCAACCCCTCCCATCTATCTCCCAATACCATCCAATCCCATCCTTCAGCTCCCCTCAACATCTCCCATCTATCTCCCAACACCATCAGGTCCATCCTTCAGCTCCCCTCAACCCCTCCCATCTATCTCCCAACACCATCCAATCCCATCCTTCAGCTCCCCTCAACCCCTCCCATCTCCCAACACCATCCAATCCCATCCTTCAGCTCCCCTCAACCCCTCCCATCTATTTCTGAACACCATCCAGTACCATCCTTCAGCTCCCCTCAACCCCTCCCATGTATCTGCCAACACCATCCAATCCCATCCTTCAACTCCCCTCAACCCCTCCCATCTATCTCCCAACACCATCCAATCCCATCATTCAACTCCCCTCAACCCCTCCCATCTCCCAACACCATCTAATCCCATCCTTCAGTTACCCTCAACCCCTCCCATCTATCTCCCAACACCATCCAATCCCATCCTTCAGCTCCCCTCAACCCCTCCCATCTCCCAACACAATCCAATCCCATCCTTCAGCTCCCCTCAACCCCTCCCATCTCCCAACACCATCCAATCCCATCCTTCAGCTCCCCTCAACCCTTCCCATCTATCTCCCAACACCATCCAATCCCATCCTTCAGCTCCCCTCAACCCCTCCCATCTATCTCCCAACACCATCCAATCCCATCCTTCAGCTCCCCTCAACCCCTCCCATCTATCTCCCAACACCATCCAATCCCATCCTTCAGCTCCCCTCAACCCCTCCCATCTATCTCCCAACACCATCCAATCCCATCCTTCAGCTCCCCTCAACCCCTCCCATCTATCTCCCAACACCATCCAATCCCATCCTTCAGCTCCCCTCAACCCCTCCCATCTATCTCCCAACACCATCAGGTCCATCCTTCAGCTCCCCTCAACCCCTCCCATCTATCTCCCAACACCATCCAATCCCATCCTTCAGCTCCCCTCAACCCCTCCCATCTCCCAACACCATCCAATCCCATCCTTCAGCTCCCCTCAACCCCTCCCATCTATTTTCTGAACACCATCCAGTACCATCCTTCAGCTCCCCTCAACCCCTCCCATGTATCTGCCAACACCATCCAATCCCATCCTTCAACTCCCCTCAACCCCTCCCATCTCCCAACACCATCCAATCCCATCATTCAACTCCCCTCAACCCCTCCCATCTCCCAACACCATCTAATCCCATCCTTCAGTTACCCTCAACCCCTCCCATCTATCTCCCAACACCATCCAATCCCATCCTTCAGCTCCCCTCAACCCCTCCCATCTCCCAACACAATCCAATCCCATCCTTCAGCTCCCCTCAACCCCTCCCATCTCCCAACACCATCCAATCCCATCCTTCAGCTCTCCTCAACCCCTCCCATCTCCCAACACCATCCAATCCCATCCTTCAGCTCCCCTCAACCCCTCCCATCTCCCAACAACATCCAATCCCATCCTTCAGCTCCCCTCAACCCCTCCCATCTCCCAACACCATCCAGTCCCATCCTTAAACTCCCCTCAACCCCTCCCATCTATCTCTGAACACCATCCAGTCCCATCCTTCAGATCCCCTCAACCCCTCCCATCTATCTCCCAACAACATCCAGTCCCATCCTTCAGCTCCCCTCAACCCCTCCCATCTCCCAACACCATCCAATCCCATCCTTCAGCTCAGCTCAACCCCTCCCATCTATTTTCTGAACACCATCCAATCCCATCCTTCAGCTCCCCTCAACCCCTCCCATCTATCTCCCAACACCATCCAATCCCATCCTTCAGCTCCCCTCAACCCCTCCCATCTATATCCCAACACCATCCAATCCCATCCTTCAGCTCCCCTCAACCCCTCCCATCTATCTCTCAACACCATCCAATCCCATCCTTCAGCTCCCCTCAACCCCTCCCATCTATCTCCCAACACCATCCAATCCCATCCTTCAGCTCCCCTCAACCCCTCCCATCTATCTCCCAACACCATCCAATCCCATCCTTCAGCTCCCCTCAACCCCTCCCATCTATCTCCCAACACCATCCAATCCCATCCTTCAGCTCCCCTCAACCCCTCCCATCTATCTCCCAACACCATCCAATCCAATCCTTCAGCTCCCCTCAACCCCTCCCATCTATCTCCCAACACCATCAGGTCCATCCTTCAGCTCCCCTCAACCCCTCCCATCTATCTCCCAACACCATCCAATCCCATCCTTCAGCTCCCCTCAACCCCTCCCATCTCCCAACGCCATCCAATCCCATCCTTCAGCTCCCCTCAACCCCTCCCATCTATTTTCTGAACACCATCCAGTACCATCCTTCAGCTCCCCTCAACCCCTCCCATGTATCTGCCAACACCATCCAATCCGATCCTTCAACTCCCCTCAACCCCTCCCATCTCCCAACACCATCCAATCCATCATTCAACTCCCCTCAACCCCTCCCATCTCCCAACACCATCTAATCCCATCCTTCAGTTACCCTCAACCCCTCCCATCTATCTCCCAACACCATCCAATCCCATCCTTCAGCTCCCCTCAACCCCTCCCATCTCCCAACACAATCCAATCCCATCCTTCAGCTCCCCTCAACCCCTCCCATCTCCCAACACCATCCAATCCCATCCTTCAGCTCTCCTCAACCCCTCCCATCTCCCAACACCATCCAATCCCATCCTTCAGCTCCCCTCAACCCCTCCCATCTCCCAACACCATCCAATCCCATCCTTCAGCTCCCCTCAACCCCTCCCATCTATATCCCAACACCATCCAGTCCCATCCTTAAACTCCCCTCAACCCCTCCCATCTATCTCTGAACACCATCCAGTCCCATCCTTCAGATCGCCTCAACCCCTCCCATCGATCTCCCAACAAGATCCAGTCCCATCCTTCAACTCCCCTCAACCCTTCCCATCTCCCAACACCATCCAATCCCATCCTTCAGCTCAGCTCAACCCCTCCCATCTATTTTCTGAACACCATCCAATCCCATCCTTCAGCTCCCCTCAACCCCTCCCATCTATCTCCCAACACCATCCAATCCCATCCTTCAGCTCCCCTCAACCCCTCCCATCTATATCCCAACACCATCCAATCCCATCCTTCAGCTCCCCTCAACCCCTCCCATCTATCTCTCAACACCATCCAATCCCATCCTTCAGCTCCCCTCAACCCCTCCCATCTATCTCCCAACACCATCCAATCCCATCCTTCAGCTCCCCTCAACCCCTCCCATCTATCTCCCAACACCATCCAATCCCATCCTTCAGCTCCCCTCAACCCCTCCCATCTCCCAACACCATCCAATCCCATCCTTCAGCTCCCCTCAACCCTTCCCATCTATCTCCCAACACCATCCAATCCCATCCTTCAGCTCCCCTCAACCCCTCCCATCTATCTCCCAACACCATCCAATCCCATCCTTCAGCTCCCCTCAACCCCTCCCATCTATCTCCCAATACCATCCAATCCCATCCTTCAGCTCCCCTCAACATCTCCCATCTATCTCCCAACACCATCAGGTCCATCCTTCAGCTCCCCTCAACCCCTCCCATCTATCTCCCAACACCATCCAATCCCATCCTTCAGCTCCCCTCAACCCCTCCCATCTCCCAACACCATCCAATCCCATCCTTCAGCTCCCCTCAACCCCTCCCATCTATTTTCTGAACACCATCCAGTACCATCCTTCAGCTCCCCTCAACCCCTCCCATGTATCTGCCAACACCATCCAATCCCATCCTTCAACTCCCCTCAACCCCTCCCATCTATCTCCCAACACCATCCAATCCCATCATTCAACTCCCCTCAACCCCTCCCATCTCCCAACACCATCTAATCCCATCCTTCAGTTACCCTCAACCCCTCCCATCTATCTCCCAACACCATCCAATCCCATCCTTCAGCTCCCCTCAACCCCTCCCATCTCCCAACACAATCCAATCCCATCCTTCAGCTCCCCTCAACCCCTCCCATCTCCCAACACCATCCAATCCCATCCTTCAGCTCCCCTCAACCCCTCCCATCTCCTAACACCATCCAATCCCATCCTTCAGCTCCCCTCAACCCCTCCCATCTCCCAACACCATCCAATCCCATCCTTAAACTCCCCTCAACCCCTCCCATCTATCTCTGAACACCATCCAGTCCCATCCTTCAGATCCCCTCAACCCCTCCCATCGATCTCCCAACAACATCCAGTCCCATCCTTCAGCTCCCCTCAACCCCTCCCATCTCCCAACACCATCCAATCCCATCCTTCAGCTCAGCTCAACCCCTCCCATCTATTTTCTGAACACCATCCAATCCCATCCTTCAGCTCCCCTCAACCCCTCCCATCTATCTCCCAACACCATCCAATCCCATCCTTCAGCTCCCCTCAACCCCTCCCATCTATCTCTGAACACCATCCAATCCCATCCTTCAGCTCCCCTCAACCCCTCCCATCTATCTCTCAACACCATCCAATCCCATCCTTCAGCTCCCCTCAACCCCTCCCATCTATCTCTGAACACCATCCAATCCCATCCTTCAGCTCCCCTCAACCCCTCCCATCTATCTCTCAACACCATCCAATCCCATCCTTCAGCTCCCCTCAACCCCTCCCATCTATCTCTGAACACCATCCAATCCCATCCTTCAGCTCCCCTCAACCCCTCCCATCTATCTCTCAACACCATCCAATCCCATCCTTCAGCTCCCCTCAACCCCTCCCATCTATCTCTCAACACCATCCAATCCCATCCTTCAGCTCCCCTCAACCCCTCCCATCTATCTCTCAACACCATCCAATCCCATCCTTCAGCTCCCCTCAACCCCTCCCATCTATCTCTCAACACCATCCAATCCCATCCTTCAGCTCCCCTCAACCCCTCCCATCTATCTCTCAACACCATCCAATCCCATCCTTCAGCTCCCCTCAACCTGTCCCATCTCCCAACACCATCCAATCCCATCCTTCAGGTCCCCTCAACCCCTCCCATCTATCTCCCAACGCCATCCAATCCCATCCTTCAGCTCCCCTCAACCCCTCCCATCTCCCAACACCATCCAATCCCATCCTTCAGCTCCCCTCAACCCCTCCCATCTCCCAACACCATCCAATCCCATCCTTCAGCTCCCCTCAACCCCTCCCATCTATCTCTCAACACCATCCAATCCCATCCTTCAGCTCCCCTCAACCCCTCCCATCTATCTCTCAACACCATCCAATCCCATCCTTCAGCTCCCCTCAACCCCTCCCATCTATCTCTCAACACCATCCAATCCCATCCTTCAGCTCCCCTCAACCTGTCCCATCTCCCAACACCATCCAATCCCATCCTTCAGGTCCCCTCAACCCCTCCCATCTATCTCCCAACGCCATCCAATCCCATCCTTCAGCTCCCCTCAACCCCTCCCATCTCCCAACACCATCCAATCCCATCCTTCAGCTCCCCTCAACCCCTCCCATCTCCCAACACCATCCAATCCCATCCTTCAGCTCCCCTCAACCCCTCCCATCTCCCAACACCATCCAATCCCATCCTTCAGCTCCCCTCAACCCCTCCCATCTCCCAACACCATCCAATCCCATCCTTCAGCTCCCCTCAACCCCTCCCATCTCCCAACACCATCCAATCCCATCCTTCAGCTCCCCTCAACCCCTCCCATCTCCCAACACCATCCAATCCCATCCTTCAGCTCCCCTCAACTCCTCCCATCTATCTCTGAACACCATCCAATCCCATCCTTCAGCTCCCCTCAACTCCTCCCATCTCCCAACACCATCCAATCCCATCCTTCAGCTCCCCTCAACTCCTCCCATTTCCCAACACCATCCAATCCCATCCTTCAGCTCCCCTCAACTCCTCCCATCTATCCCTGAACACCATCCAATCCCATCCTTCAGCTCCCCTCAACTCCTCTCATCTCCCAACACCATCCAATCCCATCCTTCAGCTCCCCTCAACTCCTCCCATCTCCCAACACCATCCAATCCCATCCTTCAGCTCCCCTCAACCCCTCCCATCTCCCAACACCATCCAATCCCATCCTTCAGCTCCCCTCAACTCCTCCCATCTCCCAACACCATCCAATCCCATCCTTCAGCTCCCCTCAACCCCTCCCATCTCCCAACACCATCCAATCCCATCCTTCAGCTCCCCTCAACTCCTCCCATCTCTCTCTGAACACCATCCAATCCCATCCTTCAGCTCCCCTCAACTCCTCCCATCTCTCTCTGAACACCATCCAATCCCATCCTTCAGCTCCCCTCAACTCCTCCCATCTCCCAACACCATCCAATCCCATCCTTCAGCTCCCCTCAACTCCTCCCATCTCCCAACACCATCCAATCCCATCCTTCAGCTCCCCTCAACCCCTCCCATCTCCCAACACCATCCAATCCCATCCTTCAGCTCCCCTCAACTCCTCCCATCTCCCAACACCATCCAATCCCATCCTTCAGCTCCCCTCAACTCCTCCCATCTCCCAACACCATCCAATCCCATCCTTCAGCTCCCCTCAACTCCTCCCATCTCCCAACACCATCCAATCCCATCCTTCAGCTCCCCTCAACTCCTCCCATCTCCCAACACCATCCAATCCCATCCTTCAGCTCCCCTCAACCCCTCCCATCTCCCAACACCATCCAATCCCATCCTTCAGCTCCCCTCAACTCCTCCCATCTCTCTCCCAACACCATCCAATCCCATCCTTCAGCTCCCCTCAACTCCTCCCATCTATCTCCCAACACCATCCAATCCCATCCTTCAGCTCCCCTCATACCCTCCCATCTATCTCCCAACACCATCCAATCCCATCCTTCAGCTCCCCTCAACTCCTCCCATCTCCCAACACCATCCAATCCCATCCTTCAGCTCCCCTCAACCCCTCCCATCTCCCAACACCATCCAATCCCATCCTTCAGCTCCCCTCAACCCCTCCCATCTCCCAACACCATCCAATCCCATCCTTCAGCTCCCCTCAACTCCTCCCATCTCTCTCCCAACACCATCCAATCCCATCCTTCAGCTCCCCTCAACTCCTCCCATCTATCTCCCAACACCATCCAATCCCATCCTTCAGCTCCCCTCATACCCTCCCATCTATCTCCCAACACCATCCAATCCCATCCTTCAGCTCCCCTCAACTCCTCCCATCTCCCAACACCATCCAATCCCATCCTTCAGCTCCCCTCAACTCCTCCCATCTCCCAACACCATCCAATCCCATCCTTCAGCTCCCCTCAACTCCTCCCATCTCCCAACACCATCCAATCCCATCCTTCAGCTCCCCTCAACCCCTCCCATCTCCCAACACCATCCAATCCCATCCTTCAGCTCCCCTCAACTCCTCCCATCTCCCAACACCATCCATGTTTTATTTATTTGTGCCTAATAGATGTTTCAACAGCTGTGATGTTTCACAAAAATTCTGAACCTTTCTATTCTCATAGTTTCTACAGATTGTAAATTCAAGATAACGTTTTCTGCTAAATTGATTATTATCTTATTGATTGATTGACTGTGACTTTTCAGATCACCCAGCAGTACTAATTGCAGAGTTTGCTCCAGGTATATGTTGCAATTCTTCAGTCATTCCTGGACCTGCGACCAAAAATGAACAGTACCAAAACAAATTATCAAATGATTCTGTCTCGTCGCAGCAACATCTGCAGAGCTGGGTTGATTGTAAAACATTATAGTAATGGTCCTCTGAGTACATCACAAAAGGTTTGGTCTACCTCCACTGGTGTTCCATCCAGCCCTGGAGTTTGGTCTACCTCCACTGGTGTTCCATCCAGCCCTGGAGTTTGTTCTACCTCCACTGGTGTTCCATCCAGCCCTGGAGTTTGTTCTACCTCCACTGGTGTTCCATCCAGCCCTGGAGTTTGGTCTACCTCCACTGGTGTTCCATCCAGCCCTGGAGTTTGGTCTACCTCCACTGGTGTTCCATCCAGCCCTGGAGTTTGGTCTTCCTCCACTGGTGTTCCATCCAGCCCTGGAGTTTGTTCTACCTCCACTGGTGTTCCATCCAGCCCTGGAGTTTGGTCTACCTCCACTGGTGTTCCATACAGCCCTGGAGTTTGTTCTACCTCCACTGGTGTTCCATCCAGCCCTGGAGTTTGGTCTACCTCCACTGGTGTTCCATCCAGCCCTGGAGTTTGGTCTACCTCCACTGGTGTTCCATACAGCCCTGGAGTTTGTTCTACCTCCACTGGTGTTCCATCCAGCCCTGGAGTTTGGTCTACCTCCACTGGTGTTCCATCCAGCCCTGGAGTTTGGTCTACCTCCACTGGTGTTCCATCCAGCCCTGGAGTTTTCCCAGAATTGAAATGCTTTAATTGCATCAAGAGGCTCCTCCTCTGTAATTTCGACCTTCACATGAGTCTTTCTGTTGTTCATTTTACGTTATTAAAAGAAGACGAAAATCCATACAATTAACTTGTCATTGTAAATTAGAATTACTATGTTCACATGATAAAACCCTAACCCTCCTCATCTACACATGATATAACCCTAACCCTCCTCATCTACACATGATATAACCCTGACCCTCCTCATCTACACATGATATAACTCTAACCCTCCTCATCTACACATGATATAACCCTAACCCTCCTCATCTACACATGATATAACTCTAACCCTCCTCATCTACACATGATATAACCCTAACCCTCCTCATCTACACATGATATAACCCTAACCCTCCTCATCTACACATGATATAACCCTGACCCTCCTCATCTACACATGATATAACCCTGACCCTCCTCATCTACACATGATATAACCCTGACCCTCCTCATCTACACATGATATAACCCTGACCCTGACCCTCCTCATCTACACATGATATAACCCTGACCCTCCTCATCTACACATGATATAACCCTGACCCTGACCCTCCTCATCTACACATGATATAACCCTGACCCTGCCCCTCCTCATCTACACATGATATAACCTTGACCCTCCTACAATACACATTGAACACTCATATAGCACAATGCTGTCATTGCATTATATGTGAACATAGTGATTCTATAATGTAATTCTAGTTCATGCAAATGTATGTAATCTTTATCATGCAAATACTATTCGCCTTATTTAGCCCCGCCCACTTGACCCGGGTCCATTCGAACATGATTGTGTTTGTGTTTCCGTTTCACATCTTCCGTCAACGCTATAGCGAATTAGCTCAGAGCGGTGGCTAGCTAATAATAATTTTTAAAAATCACATTATTAACACATCTTAACAAATAAACATAAATTTACATAAAAATAAAACATGGCTGACATTTGGGAACAAACACAAATGTCTCTTCAGTGGTTGGATGGTATCAACCATACCCCATCCGTCCATGAGTAATAATTGAGTGGATGACATGATTTAATAGCCTGAAGTTACATATGGGGACATGTTTTATTCTTCTTTGGATTGGATGGTTCCATTATGAAAAATTACAAGACGACAGAGGCCTTGTCACACCCTGATCTGTTTCACCTGTCCTCGTTATTGTCTCCACCCCCTCCAGGTGTCACTTATTTTCCCCGGTGTATTTATCCCTGTGTTTCCTGTCTCTCTGTACCAGTGTATTTATCCCTGTGTTTCCAGTCTCTCTGTACCGGTGTATTTATCCCTGTGTTTCCTGTCTCTCTGTACCAGTGTATTTATCCCTGTGTTTCCTGTCTCTCTGTACCAGTGTATTTATCCCTGTGTTTCCTGTCTCTCTGTACCAGTGTATTTATCCCTGTGTTTCCAGTCTCTCTGTACCAGTGTATTTATCCCAGTGTTTCCAGTCTCTCTGTACCAGTGTATTTATCCCTGTGTTTCCTGTCTCTCTGTACCAGTGTATGTATCCCTGTGTTTCCTGTCTCTCTGTACCAGTGTATTTATCCCTGTGTTTCCAGTCTCTCTGTACCAGTGTATTTATCCCTGTGTTTCCTGTCTCTCTGTACCAGTGTATTTATCCCTGTGTTTCCTGTCTCTCTGTACCAGTGTATTTATCCCTGTGTTTCCAGTCTCTCTGTACCAGTGTATTTATCCCTGTGTTTCCTGTCTCTCTGTACCAGTGTATTTATCCCTGTGTTTCCTGTCTCTCTGCTGCCAGTGTATTTATCCCTGTGTTTCCTGTCCTCCCTTTGTTATAATAAATATCGGCGCTCTACCATCTTTCTCCTGTGTCTGCATTTGGGTCTCGCCTTGTGCCCGTATCAGTACAGTACCTCCACAGTGGGCCGAGTTCTTCTTCACCAGGAGGAGGGGAAATATATATATATATGTATGTTCAGCCCAGCCAATCAAGCAGCTCTTACCACCCTGCTTCGGAACATGTATCCAACAACAGATCAGTGGAGACTGCCTATCGTCTGGTAACAACAACAGATCAGTGGAGACTGCCTATCGTCTGGTAACAACAACAGATCAGTGGAGAACGCCTATCGTCTGGTAAACAACAACAGATCAGTGGAGACTGCCTATCGTCTGGTAAACAACAACAGATCAGTGGAGACTGCCTATCGTCTGGTAAACAACAACAGATCAGTGGAGACTGCCTATCGTCTGGTAAACAACAACAGATCAGTGGAGACTGCCTATCGTCTGGTAAACAACAACAGATCAGTGGAGACTGCATATCGTCTGGTAACAACAACAGATCAGTGGAGACTGCCTATCGTCTGGTAAACAACAACAGATCAGTGGAGACTGCCTATCGTCTGGTAACAACAACAGATCAGTGGAGACTGCCTATCGTCTGGTAAACAACAACAGATCAGTGGAGACTGCCTATCGTCTGGTAAACAACAACAGATCAGTGGAGACTGCCTATCGTCTGGTAACAACAACAGATCAGTGGAGACTGCCTATCGTCTGGTAACAACAACAGATCAGTGGAGACTGCCTATCGTCTGGTAACAACAACAGATCAGTGGAGACTGCCTATCGTCTGGTAACAACAACAGATCAGTGGAGACTGCCTATCGTCTGGTAACAACAACAGATCAGTGGAGACTGCCTATCGTCTGGTAACAACAACAGATCAGTGGAGACTGCCTATCGTCTGGTAACAACAACAGATCAGTGGAGACTGCCTATCGTCTGGTAACAACAACAGATCAGTGGAGACTGCCTATCGTCTGGTAACAACAACAGATCAGTGGAGACTGACTATCGTCTGGTAACAACAACAGATCAGTGGAGACTGCCTATCGTCTGGTAACAACAACAGATCAGTGGAGACTGCCCATCGTCTGGTAAACAACAACAGATCAGTGGAGACTGCCTATCGTCTGGTAAACAACAACAGATCAGTGGAGACTGCCTATCGTCTGGTAACAACAACAGATCAGTGGAGACTGCCTATCGTCTGGTAACAACAACAGATCAGTGGAGACTGCCTATCGTCTGGTAACAACAACAGATCAGTGGAGACTGCCTATCGTCTGGTAAACAACAACAGATCCGTGGAGACTGCCTATCGTCTGGTAACAACAACAGATCAGTGGAGACTGCCTATCGTCTGGTAACAACAACAGATCAGTGGAGACTGCCTATCGTCTGGTAACAACAACAGATCAGTGGAGACTGCCTATCGTCTGGTAACAACAACAGATCAGTGGAGACTGCCTATCGTCTGGTAAACAACAACAGATCCGTGGAGACTGCCCATCGTCTGGTAACAACAACAGATCCGTGGAGACTGCCTATCGTCTGGTAAACAACAACAGATCAGTGGAGACTGCCTATCGTCTGGTAAACAACAACAGATCAGTGGAGACTGCCTATCGTCTGGTAACAACAACAGATCAGTGTTGACTGCCTATCGTCTGGTAACAACAACAGATCCGTGGAGACTGCCTATCGTCTGGTAAACAACAACAGATCAGTGGAGACTGCCTATCGTCTGGTAAACAACAACAGATCAGTGGAGACTGCCTATCGTCTGGTAAACAACAACAGATCAGTGGAGACTGCCTATCGTCTGGTAAACAACAACATGTCAGTGGAGACCGGCTGGATGTGCTTACGTCGCCGGCCTTGGAAAGTCATGCAGCTTCAAATGTTGTGGAAAGTCGGCTAATTAGAAAAGTCACTTGCATTTCTATGTCTAACAATACTGAACGTGATTACAGCATATAAACAGCCTACATGTGTTTGCTGACATTTACTGTAATCCATAGGATATCAGGATATTCAACATCTTGGCCATGTTATGTTATAATCTCCACCCGGCACAGCCAGAAGAGGACTGGCCACCCCTCATAGCCTGGTTCCTCTCTAGGTTTATAATCTCCACCCGACACAGCCAGAAGAGGACTGGCCACCCCTCAAAGCCTGGTTCCTCTCTAGGTTTATAATCTCCACCCGGCACAGCCAGAAGAGGACTGGCCACCCCACATAGCCTGGTTCCTCTCTAGGTTTATAATCTCCACCCGGCACAGCCAGAAGAGGACTGGCCACCCCTCAAAGCCTGGTTCCTCTCTAGGTTTATAATCTCCACCCGGCACAGCCAGAAGAGGACTGGCCACCCCACATAGCCTGGTTCCTCTCTAGGTTTATAATCTCCACCCGGCACAGCCAGAAGAGGACTGGCCACCCCACATAGCCTGGTTCCTCTCTAGGTTTATAATCTCCACCCGGCACAGCCAGAAGAGGACTGGCCACCCCTCAAAGCCTGGTTCCGCTCTAGGTTTCTGCATTGCTTGCTGTTTGGGGTTTTAGGCTGGGTTTCTGTACAGCACTTTGAGACATCAGCTGATGTATAAATACATTTGATTTGATCAGATGATATCTCCACATTACTTGGTCTTGTAATTGATGTAACTATTTTCTTCGTTCCTTTTATAGATGAAAGTCAATACTGTCATATTTGGACACAGAATGATGCAATCGTCAGACCAAACATTTTGTTGGACGAAAGCTGAATTGGAGAATGTCGTGATTTATTTGGTTATGTTAATAACATGTAGATCAACAGAACTGCGAGGGGAATCTGGAAGTTTCCTGTCAAATCGCATGTTGGTGAAGCAAGGCAAGTTTATGGAGTCGAATCAAAACAAAATGTAATAGTCACATGCGCCCGAAATACAACAGGTGTAGTAGACCTTACAGTGAAATGATGAATACAACAGGTGTAGTAGACCTTACAGTGAAATGCTGAATACAACAGGTGTAGTAGACCTTACAGTGAAATGCTGAATACACAGGTGTAGGTAGACCTTACAGTGAAATGCTGAATACAACAGGTGTAGGTAGACCTTACAGTGAAATGCTGAATACAACAGGTGTAGTAGACCTTACAGTGAAATGCTGAATACAACAGGTGTAGTAGACCTTACAGTGAAATGCTGAATACAACAGGTGTAGTAGACCTTACAGTGAAATGCTGAATACAACAGGTGTAGTAAACCTCACAGTGAAATGCTGAATACAACAGGTGTAGTAGACCTTACAGTGAAATGCTGAATACAACAGGTGTAGTAGACCTCACAGTGAAATGCTGAATACAACAGGTGTAGTAGACCTCACAGTGAAATGCTGAATACAACAGGTATAGTAGACCTTACAGTGAAATGCTGAATACAACAGGTGTAGTAGACCTCACAGTGAAATGCTGAATACAACAGGTGTAGTAGACCTTACAGTGAAATGCTGAATACAACATGATACATAACAACATGATACATAACATGATACATAACATGATATATAACATGATATATAACAACATGATACATAACATGATACATAACAACATGATACATAACATGATACATAATAGCACGGTACACAACACCAAAACATGGTACATAGCAACATGGTACATAGCAACATGGTACATAACAACATGGTACATAACAACATAACATGTTACATAACAGCAGGGTACATAACAAAGACATCACACATAAAAAATGGCACATACCAACATAACATGGTACATACAAATAATGGCATATAACAACATGTTACATACCAACAGAACACAGTGTATAACATTATGGTACAAAACAACATGGTACATACCAACAAGGTACATAACTGTGTGGTACATACTACCATGGTACATGGTAACGTGGTACATAACAACAAGGTACATGTCCGGGTGGTGCATGTCAACAAGGTACATGCCGGTGTGGTACATAACAGTAAGGTACATGGTGGTGTGGTACATAACAACAAGCCACGGCAACAAAACAACAAAACATGGTACAAACATTATTGGGCACAGACAACAGCACAAAGGGCAAGAAGGTAGAGACAACAATACATCACACAAAGCAGCCACAACTGTCAGTTAGAGTGTCCCGATGGAGTCTCTGAAATGAAGAGATGGAGATAAAACTGTCCAGTTTGAGTGTTGGTTGTGGCTTTAGGTTCAATACTGCATGGGGACGCTCCTAATAATATTTAATAGTCATTATAATTAAGTATAAATATAAAATGATCATTCTTTATTGAGTTGTAGAGGAAATAAACGGCGCTATTATGAGACTGTGCTTAGATAGAAGAGGGAGAGACACTAAGAAATGAGAGCAGCCAAACCGCTCAAGCTGATGACTGCCTGACCAACGCCCGACGCCTCTTCACGAGTGTCATAGCCAAGACGTTTTTCCGGGTAAGGATGCTCCACTGTAGGCTTCTTGTTAAAGAGGTTTCTTTAGGTTCAATGCTTTGATCCAGAGCCGTAAAGACACTGCGTCTTCAGGAGGAGACTATATACACTGCGTCTTCAGGAGGTGCAGGTCTTATGGGCTCCACAGGTACATTCAGATCCACGTAGAGATTGGGTGTTCAAAACATTGCTGTTGTAAAAACTGCCTCATCTTCATCCAAATGTTGTGACAGCCTCGTACTGAACATATAACGCTCGTCCTAATGAGAGCTTGTAGGACTTTGGCGCCGTTCAGTTCAGCGTAAAACTATGAAGCTAAAAGTACCACGTTAGCATGCGTTAGCGTCACGCGAAAGCTGCCGGAAATAGAAATACAATTGCAAGCTAACTCAGCCACCGCGATCACTGTGGCGTTTCAGAATAAGGCCGAATACAATGCTCGCATGTCAAATGACACACTATTCCCTAGTAGATTAGCGCACTACTGTTGACCGATTGTCTTTGCCATGTCTCTTCTCTTTATCAAACTGACTCATGATGCTAATAACCCGAGTTAGATTATATTTTTTCAGTTTAGTGACTGTGTCCCTCACACCATATCCCCTTATGTATCGTATTGCTGTCGACCAGAGCCCCTTGGCATCACTAGAGAGTTATTAAGGATCTGCGCCATCAGGCTCTCTGACTGCGGCCCTAATGGTGCCCTATTCCCTTACGGGCCCTTGGTCAAAAGTAGTGCACTCATTAAGGAATAGGGTGTCATTTGAGACGCCACTTTCTTCCCAGCAGGTGTTGTCTGTCAGTAATAGAGCAGAAATTACCTCTCTGCTGGCTCTGCTCTGCAGCACTCAGGCATAAAATGATGACGATCAAACGAGAGCCGTAAACGACACACCGGGTGGTGAAAAAAGCATGTGGACCATCAAATTAGTGGATTCTGTTTCAGCCACACCCATTGCTGACAGGTGTATAACGTCAAGCACACAGCCCATGCAATCTCCCTTTGTGAAACACATTGGCAGTAGAATGGCCTTAATTCATGAAGAGCTAGGTGACTTTCAACGTGGCAACCGTCATAGGATTGCCACCTTTCCAACAAGTCAGCATCAGCACAACTATTTGTCGGGAGCATCATGAAATGGGTTTCCATGGCTTCCGTTGGACTCCGGAGCGTATTCTCTGGAGTGATGAATCACACTTCACCATCTGGAAGAACCACGGACAAATCTGGGTTTGGCGGATGCCAGGAGAACGCTATCTGCCCCAATGCAGGTGGCGGCAGGTATCCTAGTGGTTAGAGCATTGGGCAAGTAACCGAAAGGTTGCAAGATCGAATCCCTGAGCTGACAAGGTCAAAAATCTGTTGTTCTGCCCCTGAACAAGGCAGTTAACTCACTGTTCCTAGGCCGTCATTGAAAATAAGAATTTGTTCTTAACTGACTTGACTAGTCAAATAAAGTTCAAATATATGTATTTTTTAAATGCATAGTGCCAACTGTAAAGTTTGGTGGAGGAGGAATGGGGCTGTTTTTCATGGTTCAGGCCCCTTAGTTCCAGTGAAGGGAAATCTTAACACTACAGCATACAACGACATTCTAGATGATTCTGCGAGCCAGGTCTAATCACCCAACATCAGTGCCTGACCTCACTAATGCTCTTGTGGCTGAATGGAAGCAAGTCCCCCGCAGCAATGTTCCAACATCTAATGGAAAGCCTTCCCAGATGAGTGGAGGCTGTTATAGCAGCAATGTTCCAACATCTAGTGGAAAGCTCCATATTAATGCCCATGATTTTGAAATGAGTGGGTGTCGACATACTTTTAGTCATGTAGTGTATTGGATGTGTCCCAAATGGTCCTGTGTCCCCTATATAGTGCACTACTGTTGACTGGAGCCCTATGTGTCCTGGTGTAAAGTAGTGCACTAAGTAGGGAAAAGGGTGCCCTTTGGGATACCGTCCTAATGAGTCTCAGTATCGTGGTCATGTGGGATTCAGACTCAAATATCTGTCTATATGAATGTTGCATAAGGAGGCTACCCTGTGGGGCACACTATACACACTACACACACCACACACACTACACCTACCACACACACACTACACACCACACACACACACACTACACACCACACTACACACCACACTACACACTACACACACGTCTTGTCTTTGGCTATGCCGGATTAAGTGATATGACATGCTATTCTATAAAATAATTTCTCTGTAATTAATATCACCTGATTGAGCTAATCATGTAAATGTAATTAACTAGAGAGTCGGGCACCACAAAATAATATTTAATGAGCTGTTATCTTCCGAATAAACTCTTAGACCTAGTAATATTTTACATCAATAGCAGTCAATATTAATCGTCACCTTATTTCAGTCTCATCTGGAAGTTGTAAATTCTTGGTTATCTTCACGAACCCTGGCAAACAAGTTAAATCAGCAATAAATTGGGTTTCATTATTTATAAACTAAATACCTAACATTGTCCCAGCCATATCCGCGGCAGCAGGAAGAATGAAGTCTTCCACAATAGTATGGGGCTTGCCTGTCCTAGCCACTCCTCCACAATAGTATGGGGCTTGCCTGTCCTAGCCACTCCTCCACAATAGTATGGGGCTTGTCTGTCCCAGCCACTCGGTAGCTCACCATATAAGACGCTTCTAGAACCTTCTTATTCATGGTATCTGTTGCTTTTATAAATGTCTTACTACTTGAAAGTTGTCTTTATTCTCGCTCCAAAAACTCCTGTGGCTAATTATTCAAATTGTCATGTTTCGTTTCTAAATGTCTGAGCAAGAGTGAAGTTTCCCCGTGAGAGAGTAACGGTTAATGTGATTGGATGTTAATTATTTGACTAGGCCACCTGTATTTGACATTATTTCGCTGAACACTAGATGGTTTAATTGTATTTTTGGCAGTGAAACAAGGCTACTCAGGCAAGAAAAAAAAACTCATCCAAATGTATAGCCCTTTGGATAAATATAAATGTACTGTTTGAAAATGGGTACAAAAAAATATGTACAAAAAAATTATATATATATATATATATATGTACACTACCATTCAAAAGTTTGGGGTCAATTAGAAATTTGTTTTTGAAAGAAAAGCTAAATTTGTGTCCATTAAAATAACATCAAATTGATCAGAAATACAATGTAGACACTGTTATTAATGTTGTAATTATTTTTATAGAATATCTACGTAGGCGTACAGACGCTCATTATCAGCAACCATCACTCTTGTGTTCCAATGGCATGTTGTGTTAGCTAATCCAAGTTTATCATTTTAAAAGGCTAATTGATCATTAGAAAACCCTTTTGCAATTATGTTAGCACAGCTGAAAACTGTTGTTCTGATTAAAGAAGCAATAAAACTGACCACCTTTAGACTAGTTGAGTATCTGGAGCATCAGCATTTGTGCGTTCAATTACAGGCTCAGAATGGCCAGAAACAAAGACCTTTCTTCTGATACTCGTCATTCTTTTCTTGTTCTGAGAAATGAAAGCTATTCCATGTGAGAAATTGCCAAGAAACTGAAGATCTCGTACAACACTGTGTACTACTCCCTTCACAGAACAGCGCAGAACGGCTCTAACCAGAATAGAAAGAGGAGTGGGAGGCCCCGGTGCATAACTGAGCAAAAAGACAAGTACGTTAGAGTGTCTAGATTGAGAAACAGACACCTCACAATTCCTCAACTGGCAGCTTCATTAAATAGTACCCACCAGTCTCAACGTTAACAGTGAAGAGGCGATGCTGGCCTTCTAGGCAGAGCCATATCTCAGACTGGCCAATAAAAAGCCATATCTCAGACTGGCCAATAAAAATAAACGATTAAGATGGGCAAAAGAACACAGACACTGGACAGAGAAAGTCATGACATGCCCTTAGAGGGCATCATAGCAGAGAGGTAGTTATGGTGACATGCCCTTAGAGGGCATCATAGCAGAGAGGTAGTTATGGTGACATGCCCTTAGAGGGCATCATAGCAGAGAGGTAGTTATGGTGACATGCCCTTAGAGGGCATCATAGCAGAGAGGTAGTTATGGTGATATGCCCTTAGAGGGCATCATAGCAGAGAGGTAGTTATGGTGATATGCCCTTAGAGGGCATCATAGCAGAGAGGTAGTTATGGTGATATGCCCTTAGAGGGCATCATAGCAGAGAGGTAGTTATGGTGATATGCCCTTAGAGGGCATCATAGCAGGGAGGTAGTTATGGTGACATGCCCTTAGAGGGCATCATAGCAGAGAGGTAGTTATGGTGACATGCCCTTAGAGGGCATCATAGCAGAGAGGTAGTTATGGTGACATGCCCTTAGAGGGCATCATAGCAGAGAGGTAGTTATGGTGACATGCCCTTAGAGGGCATCATAGCAGAGAGGTAGTTATGGTGACATGCCCTTAGAGGGCATCATAACAGAGAGGTAGTTATGGTGATATGCCCTTAGAGGGCATCATAACAGAGAGGTAGTTATGGTGATATGCCCTTAGAGGGCATCATAGCAGGGAGGTAGTTATGGTGATATGCCCTTAGAGGGCATCATAGCAGAGAGGTAGTTATGGTGACATGCCCTTAGAGGGCATCATAGCAGGGAGGTAGTTATGGTGACATGCCCTTAGAGGGCATCATAGCAGAGAGGTAGTTATGGTGACATGCCCTTAGAGGGCATCATAGCAGAGAGGTAGTTATGGTGATATGCCCTTAGAGGGCATCATAGCAGAGAGGTAGTTATGGTGACATGCCCTTAGAGGGCATCATAGCAGAGAGGTAGTTATGGTGACATGCCCTTAGAGGGCATCATAGCAGGGAGGTAGTTATGGTGACATGCCCTTAGAGGGCATCATAGCAGAGAGGTAGTTATGGTGACATGCCCTTAGAGGGCATCATAGCAGAGAGGTAGTTATGGTGACATGCCCTTAGAGGGCATCATAGCAGAGAGGTAGTTATGGTGACATGCCCTTAGAGGGCATCATAGCAGAGAGGTAGTTATGGTGACATGCCCTTAGAGGGCATCATAGCAGAGAGGTAGTTATGGTGACATGCCCTTAGAGGGCATCATAACAGAGAGGTAGTTATGGTGATATGCCCTTAGAGGGCATCATAGCAGAGAGGTAGTTATGGTGACATGCCCTTAGAGGGCATCATAGCAGAGAGGTAGTTATGGTGACATGCCCTTAGAGGGCATCATAACAGAGAGGTAGTTATGGTGACATGCCCTTAGAGGGCATCATAGCAGAGAGGTAGTTATGGTGACATGCCCTTAGAGGGCATCATAGCAGAGAGGTAGTTATGGTGACATGCCCTTAGAGGGCATCATAGCAGAGAGGTAGTTATGGTGACATGCCCTTAGAGGGCATCATAGCAGAGAGGTAGTTATGGTGACATGCCCTTAGAGGGCATCATAGCAGAGAGGTAGTTATGGTGACATGCCCTTAGAGGGCATCATAGCAGAGAGGTAGTTATGGTGACATGCCCTTAGAGGGCATCATAGCAGAGAGGTAGTTATGGTGACATGCCCTTAGAGGGCATCATAGCAGAGAGGTAGTTATGGTGACATGCCCTTAGAGGGCATCATAGCAGAGAGGTAGTTATGGTGACATGCCCTTAGAGGGCATCATAGCAGAGAGGTAGTTATGGTGACATGCCCTTAGAGGGCATCATAGCAGAGAGGTAGTTATGGTGACATGCCCTTAGAGGGCATCATAGCAGAGAGGTAGTTATGGTGACATGCCCTTAGAGGGCATCATAGCAGAGAGGTAGTTATGGTGACATGCCCTTAGAGGGCATCATAGCAGAGAGGTAGTTATGGTGACATGCCCTTAGAGGGCATCATAGCAGAGAGGTAGTTATGGTGACATGCCCTTAGAGGGCATCATAGCAGAGAGGTAGTTATGGTGACATGCCCTTAGAGGGCATCATAGCAGAGAGGTAGTTATGGTGACATGCCCTTAGAGGGCATCATAGCAGAGAGGTAGTTATGGTGACATGCCCTTAGAGGGCATCATAGCAGAGAGGTAGTTATGGTGACATGCCCTTAGAGGGCATCATAGCAGAGAGGTAGTTATGGTGACATGCCCTTAGAGGGCATCATAGCAGAGAGGTAGTTATGGTGATATGCCCTTAGAGGGCATCATAGCAGAGAGGTAGTTATGGTGACATGCCCTTAGAGGGCATCATAGCAGAGAGGTAGTTATGGTGACATGCCCTTAGAGGGCATCATAGCAGAGAGGTAGTTATGGTGACATGCCCTTAGAGGGCATCATAGCAGAGAGGTAGTTATGGTGACATGCCCTTAGAGGGCATCATAGCAGAGAGGTAGTTATGGTGATATGCCCTTAGAGGGCATCATAGCAGAGAGGTAGTTATGGTGACATGCCCTTAGAGGGCATCATAGCAGAGAGGTAGTTATGGTGACATGCCCTTAGAGGGCATCATAGCAGAGAGGTAGTTATGGTGATATGCCCTTAGAGGGCATCATAGCAGAGAGGTAGTTATGGTGACATGCCCTTAGAGGGCATCATAGCAGAGAGGTAGTTATGGTGACATGCCCTTAGAGGGCATCATAGCAGGGAGGTAGTTATGGTGACATGCCCTTAGAGGGCATCATAGCAGAGAGGTAGTTATGGTGACATGCCCTTAGAGGGCATCATAGCAGAGAGGTAGTTATGGTGACATGCCCTTAGAGGGCATCATAGCAGAGAGGTAGTTATGGTGACATGCCCTTAGAGGGCATCATAGCAGAGAGGTAGTTATGGTGACATGCCCTTAGAGGGCATCATAGCAGAGAGGTAGTTATGGTGACATGCCCTTAGAGGGCATCATAGCAGAGAGGTAGTTATGGTGACATGCCCTTAGAGGGCATCATAGCAGAGAGGTAGTTATGGTGATATGCCCTTAGAGGGCATCATAGCAGGGAGGTAGTTATGGTGATATGCCCTTAGAGGGCATCATAACAGAGAGGTAGTTATGGTGATATGCCCTTAGAGGGCATCATAGCAGGGAGGTAGTTATGGTGATATGCCCTTAGAGGGCATCATAGCAGAGAGGTAGTTATGGTGATATGCCCTTAGAGGGCATCATAGCAGGGAGGTAGTTATGGTGATATGCCCTTAGAGGGCATCATAACAGAGAGGTAGTTATGGCTCTCTCTCTCTCTCCCTCTCTGCCTATCTTTCTAAAAATGTTAGCTAAACCAAAGTTGTGCAGCTGAGTTCATGTCCTGAATACCTAAATCATGGACTATAGTTCATAAACGTTGCTTTTCTTCTCACTTATCTCATGGACAGAGTGAAAATGGAACAGAGTGAAAATGGACAGAGTGAAAATGGAACAGAGTGAAAATGGAACAGAGTGAAAATGGAACAGAGTGAAAATGGAACAGAGTGAAAATGGAACAGAGTGAAGATGGAACAGAGTGAAGATGGAACAGCAACAGAGGACGTCTTGTTTAACAGCTGATTGTCAGACATTATCTATGTCCCAAATGGCACCCCATTCCCAATATAGTACAACAACAGACCCGGGTCAAAGGTAGTGCACCATGAAGGGAATAGGGTGCCATTTTGGGGTGCCTACAGTGAATGAGTCTCGACGTTCTACATTGCACAAACTGATACAGCGTTAATCATGTCCTCATCATAAAGAGATAACACGTCTTGTACAGTGGATAATGTCTGGAGATGAAAACAGACAGAAATATCATTGTGTCAGCCGCCCTCAGACAAGATAATATCTGATAAGTTAACGGGGACAATGCCGGGTAAATGAAATGGTGAATCCACATTTATATCACAGTTCTTTCTATTGCCGGGGTAATTTACTCATTTGAAAATGTCTTCACTTAATCAACTCATATCTCCTATTTGCCTCAAGAGTTTTCAGTTCTATCTTATTCAGCTTAGACACAGACACACATAGACACAGAGATACAACCAAAGACTCAAACACACCCACACACATACAGTAATATTCACACACATATAGACACAGACACACCCACACACACACAGTGACTAATTCTTCCACCTATCCATCAATGACGTGCTACTGTTGTATAGACCTGGTTATTATAGATTGGACAGGAACTGTTCTGAGGTATCAGGGAATGAAAACAGACAGGTTTGAATCAATGCCCCTGGACCGAGCTCCCAGTGTTTCATTTGGGATAATTACTTGACTTTAGTGAACTAACACCAACACTTGGCTTTTCTCCTTCTACTAACTCTGACTGTTCTGCTCCTACCAGCTCAGACTGTTCTCCTCCTACCAGCTCTGACTATTCTCCTCCTACCAGCTCTGACTATTCTCCTCCTACCAGCTCAGACTGTTCTCCTCCTACCAGCTCAGACTATTTCTCCTCCTACCAGCTCTGACTATTCTCCTCCTACCAGCTCTGACTTCTCTCCTCCTAACAGCTCAGACTATTTCTCCTCCTACCAGCTCAGACTATTTCTCCTCCTACCAGCTCTGACTTCTCTCCTCCTAACAGCTCAGACTATTTCTCCTCCTACCAGCTCTGACTTCTCTCCTCCTAACAGCTCAGACTATTTCTCCTCCTACCAGCTCTGACTGTTCTCCTCCTACCAGCTCTGACTGTTCTCCTCCTAACAGCTCTGACTGTTCTCCTCCTAACAGCTCTGACTGTTCTCCTCCTAACAGCTCAGACTATTTCTCCTCCTACCAGCTCTGACTGTTCTCCTCCTAACAGCTCAGACTATTTCTCCTCCTACCAGCTCTGACTGTTCTCCTCCTACCAGCTCTGACTGTTCTCCTCCTAACAGCTCTGACTGTTCTCCTCCTACCAGCTCTGAGTTTTCAAATCCTACCAGCTCTGACTGTTCTCCTCCTATCAGCTCTGACTGTTCTCCTCCTACCAGCTCTGACTTTTCTCCTTCTACTAACTCTGACTGTTCTCCTCCTACCAGCTCTGACTTTTCTCCTTCTACCAGCTCTGACTTTTCTCCTTCTCCTAACTCTGGATCTGGTGGATCTAACTGATCCTGGCAGATCTAACTGATCCTGGCAGACTGGTGGCGCTGGGCAGACTGGCGGCACTGGCGGCGCTGGGCAGACTGGCGTCACTGGCGGCGCTGGGCAGACTGGGGGCACTGGCGGCGCTGGGCAGACTGGCGGCACTGGCGGCGCTGGGCAGACTGGGGGCACTGGCGGCGCTGGGCAGACTGGCGGCACTGGCGGCGCTGGGCAGACTGGCGGCACTGGCGGCGCTGGGCAGACTGGGGGCACTGGCGGCGCTGGGCAGACTGGGGGCACTGGCGGCGCTTGGCAGACTGGCGGCACTGGCGGCGCTGGGCAGACTGGCGGCACTGGTGGCGCTGGGCAGACTGGCGGCGCTGGGCAGACTGGCGGCGCTGGGCAGACTGGCGACACTGGCCAGACTGGCGGCGCTGGGCAGACTGGCGGCGCTCGGCAGACTGGCGGCACTGGCGGCGCTGGGCAGACTGGCGGCACTGGCGGCGCTGGGCAGACTGGCGGCACTGGCGGCGCTGGGCAGACTGGCGGCGCTGGGCAGACTGGCAGCACTGGCGGCGCTGGGCAGACGGGAAGCTCCGGCAACGCTGGAGAGGAAGGCTCTGGCAGCGCTGAACAGGCGGGAGACTCCGGCTGCGCTGGAGAGGAGGAAGGCTCCGGCAGCGCTGGACAGGCGGGACGCACTGTAGGCCTGATGCGTGGTGCTGGCACTGGTGGTACTGGGCCGAGGACATGCACAGGAAGCCTGGTGCGGGGAGCTGGCACTAGTGGTACCGGGCCACGCACCTCCGGGTGAGTGCAAGGAACAGGACACACCGGGTTGTGAAGGTGTACTGGAGACCTGGTGTGTATAGCCGGCATCAAATTCCCCGGAACTCCAACACACGTTTCAGGCTGAGTACGAGGAACTGACACGGGTGACATCGGACAGCTAACACGCTCCTCAGGGCGAATGCCGTACATACTATGCCAAACCAACAGCTTTCTCTCTACTCTATCCAATACATCCTCAACACTCTCAGACTCAGCACTCAGCTTCGCCGACAGCTCCAATTCCATCCATGGCTCCTTACGGTAAACAGGGGGAGTTGGCTCAGGTCTGACTCCTGACTCTGCCACACTCTCCCTGTGCCCCCCCCCCCCCAATACATTTTTGGGGGTGCCTCTCGGGCTTCCAGCCGCTCTGCCGTGCTAGCTCCTCATAATGCCGCCTCTCTGCTTTCGTTGCCTCCAGCTCGGCTTTGGGGCGGCAATATTACCCTGGCTCTGCCCAGGGTCCTTTCCCGTAAAGGATCTCCTCCCAAGTCCATTTATCCAAATAGTGCAGCCTCTCCCACTGCTGCTGCTGCTGCCTCTGTTGCTTCTCCTGCTGCTGCTGCCTCTGTTGCTTCTCCTGCTGCTGCCTTTGCTGCTGCTGCTGTTGCTCCTGCTGCACCTGTCGCTTCTCCTGCTGCTGCTGTTGCTCCTGTTGCTCCTGTCGCTTCTCCTGCTGCTGCTGTTGCTGCTGCTGCTGCTGCTGCTGTTGCTCCTGCTGCACCTGTCGCTTCTCCTGCTGCACCTGTTGCTGCTGTTGCTCCTGCTGCACCTGTTGCTCCTGCTGCACCTGTTGCTTCTCCTGCTGCTGCTGTTGCTCCTGCTGCACCTGTTGCTTCTCCTGCTGCTGCTGTTGCTCCTGCTGCACCTGTTGCTTCTCCTGCTGCTGCTGTTGCTCCTGCTGCACCTGTCGCTTCTCCTGCTGCTGCTGTTGCTCCTGCTGCCTCTGTTTACCACGCCGCTTGGTCCTTGGTTGGTGGGTGAAAGAGAGGCGGACCAAAAAGCAGCGTGGTGGTTATTCATGTAATAAAGACGACTATACATGAACAGACTAAACAAAACATCAAAAGTGAAAACCTAAACAGTCCTATCTGGTGTAAACACAGAGACAGGAACAATCACCCACAAAACCCAACACAAAACAGGCTACCTAAATATGGTTCCCAATCAGAGACAATGACTAACACCTGCCTCTGATTGAGAACCATATCAGGCCAAACATAGAAATAGACAAACCAGACACAGAACATAGAATGCCCACCCAGCTCACGTCCTGACCAACACTAAAACAAGGAAAACACATACGAACGATGGTCAGACCGTGACACCAGCTCTGACTTTTCAAATCCTACCAGCTCTGACTTTTTAAATCCTACCAGCTCTGACTTTTCTCCTCCTACCAGCTCTTGACTTTTCTCCTCCTACCAGCTCTTGACTTTTCTCCTCCTACCAGCTCTGACTTTTCTCCTCCTACCAGCTCTTGACTTTTCTCCTCCAACTAACTGTGACATTTCTGACTTGTGTCGCAGCAGCTCCCACTCCTCCTCTCTGGTGCTCGAGGGCGCCAGGCGGCCCATCATTATGCACACCTGTCACCATCGTTATGCGCATCACCATTGGACTCACCTGGACTCCATTATTTATTGATTGCCTCCCCTATATCTGTCTGTTCCTCAGTTTCATCCCCGTGTCAGCATTAATGTTGTTTTGTTCCCCCTGTCCGGACGCTGTCCTTGTTTTGTTTCCTGTCAGTTATTAATTAAATATTCACTCCCTGTACTTGCTTCCCGCCTCCCAGCATCTGTCCTCACAGTATGACTGTGATATGTGATTGTCCAACCTGGCTATCTTAAGATGAAAACTAACAAACTGTAAGCCTCTCTGGATAAGAGCAACTGCTCAATGACTAACATGTAAATGTACTAAAGCATTATGATACATTAAAATACCTGGGCTGATCATTTCTCCCTTCAACAGCCGATAAGGGTATGGACTCAGGGAGTCACTGTCACTTACGTGCTTCATTAAAGCCGTATAAAGTGTTGTGATACAGTTATAATCCGTAGTAAACCTTGATCGTCATCAGGTATTAATCTCCTGGAATAGTTTAACGTCATCTCATAATAATAATATAATAATAATAATAATATAATAATAATAATAATAATCCTGATTTAATAACAGCTATTGTCACGACTCCTCCCGAAGGTGGCTCCCCTTCCTGTTGGGGTGGCGCTCGGCGGTCGTCGTCACCAGCCTACGAGCTGCCACTGATCCCTTTTTCCCTCTTTTCTGTTTATTGGTTTCACCTGTGTTTAGTTTAGTCTGATTTGTTGAGCTTTATTTACCAGCTGGCCCCGCCTTCTGGTTGGGCGGGATTATTTTGATGCACGTGTGTACACGGCTGTAGGTCACGGTTGTCCGTGTGTTTGGGGTTTTGCTGGACTGTTTAAGTCCCCCCGTGTTTGGGGTTTTGCTGGACTGTTTAATTCCCCCCGTGTTTGGGGTTTCTGCTGGACTGTTTAAGTCCCCCCGTGTTTGGGTTTCTGCTGGACTGTTTAAGTCCCCCGTGTTTGGGGGTTTTGCTGGACTGTTTAAGTCCCCCGTGTTTGGGGGTTTTGCTGGACTGTTTAAGTCCCCCGTGTTTGGGGGTTTTGCTGGACTGTTTAAGTCCCCCCGTGTTTGGGGGTTTTTCTGGACTGTTTAAGTCCCCCGTGTTTGGGGTTTCTGCTGGACTGTTTAAGTCCCCCGTGTTTGGAGCATTTGTTTTGGTTTGTCGTCCGTTGTGGTGTATTAAACGTAAACACTTGTCACGGGATTCTTCTGTTGAAGGAAAGGCGGACCAAAACGCGGCGTGGTTTGTGTTCATCTTGTTATTTAATTAAAGAAAGTACTGAATACAAAAACAATAAACAAATAACGACCGTGAAGCTAAATGAGAACTGTGCTGAACACAAGCAATCAACATAGACAATCACCCACAAACAAACAGTGCAACCCAGGCTACCTAAGTATGATTCTCAATCAGAGACAACTAATGACACCTGCCTCTGATTGAGAACCATACTAGGCCGAAACATACAAATCCCCAAATCATAGAAAAACAAATATAGACTGCCCACCCAACTCACGTCCTGACCATACTAAATAATGACAAAACAAAGGAAATAAAGGTCAGAACGTGACAACGCTACCCTGAACTCTCTGCTTCCTGCGCCTGACTTCTTCCCCACTACACCCCGGGCGTTACATCTATGTTCAGTCAGTTGACTAAAACCACAGCTTAAAAACAATACACAACTTTCCATTTTCTACGTCTTTTTGCTGCTTATATTCCTGTTAACTAACAAGTGCCAACAAGAGAAAAATGAATATAATCTATTTCAGCTGGACACATGTGTCAATGGACAAGACTAGAACAGATGTAGGGATAAGCGACTGTGGCGTTATGTCATATCAAACAACCATAGTGACCATATAAATTACATCTGCCTTTTTTGTTGACTGTACGGTCATCATTCCTGAGTAAAGAGTTGAAGAGGACGTGTGTGTGTGTGTGTGTCATCGTCCTGTCCCTTACTCATCATGTCACATATTCATCTGTCTGCCCGTTTTCAGACTGTCAACTGAATTAGAAGTTATGGTGAAAAGGCCCAACTTTACATGATGTCCTCAGGCCACTGGAGAGATGGAGAGATGCTCCATAACCTTGAAAACAAGAGGAATGGGTGGAACTTCTAGTTTGAATGGCACTTCAACTGTTTTAATGGCATACTGTAGCAGGGCCCGATTCAATCAACAACTGTACTAGGATCTTCTCCTGCTGGAATATGTTAGGTTTATAAGTTTAGTTATAGGTTTGTTAAGTCAACCAAACAATGTTCACAGCATGATACTAAAAGGATTTCAACTGCATCGTACGACCTGCTTTCCTGCTGCAAAACATGAAATGTGTTTTGATCGATCCCTGAAGTAGGATTGTGTTAGTTTTGAATAGGTTCCACAGCCAACCCTCAGTCACAAAGTCTTTTAATTAATTACGCTCTTAGAAAAAAAAGGTGCTATCTAGAACCTTAAAAGGTTTCTTCGGGCTGTCTCCATAGGAGAACCTTTTTGAAGAACCTGTTTTTGGTTACAAGTAAAACCTTTTTGGGTTCCATGTAGAACCCTGTCCACAAAGAAAATTCTACATGGAACCCAAAAGATTTCTACCTGGAACAAAAAGGGGTTCTCTTATGGGGACAGCCGAAGAACCTTTTCAGAAAAACCTTTTTCCTAAGAGTGTATTACTTCATGTGTTGTAAAATTGTCAAATTGACTCCCACTCCACTCTCACACAGAAATTCCGTTATCCTGTTTTTCCACCATACCTGAATTTATCCCTCTCATGGAATACCAGGACATTTGTATAATGGACATGAGGTCGAACTGTGGAAGGGTTACATTTTTTTGGGGGGGGGGGGGGGCATATTATGTCTGTTGTTCATTACAAAATGTTCAACATAAAGCTGGAAAGTGAAGCTCAGTTTGAAGATAATGCTATCAACCATTTCTGAATCAAATGTATAAATGTATTTTCTTTAAAGTCTGCATCAACAAAAATTTACGGAGTCCGCCATTGTGGTCCCCCCCCCCCCCCCCCCCATTTCCCCATTCTCACTTCAAAGACTTCAAGGCTTTTGGTAGTATGGTGACACTCTCTGGAAGATCTAGAGATCCGAATGAATATTCGGTGCATTCGGAAAGTATTCAGACCCCTCAACTTTTTCCACATTCTGTTACGTTACTGCCTTATTCTAAAATGGATTAAATCTGAGGGGTTTTGCATCATCATATACACATAATACCCCATAATGACAAAGCAAAAACATATTTTTATTTATTTCTGTGAATGTATTAAAAATGTCCAACATACCTCGACACCATCCTGTCTCTGAGTTCTACGGTCAGTTTCTTCAACCTCAACGCTTGGTTTTTGCTCTGACATGTCAACTGTGGGACCTTAAATAGACAGTTGTGTGCCTTTCTAATCATTTGAATTTACTACAGGTGGACTCCAATCAAGTTGATGAAAATCATGGATAATCAATGGAAACAGGATGCACCTGAGCTCAATTTTGAGTAAATAAGGTATTTCTGGGGGGTTTTGGAATACATTTCCAAAACCAGTGTTCACGTTGTCATTACTGATGAGAACTTTAAAAAAAATCAATTTTAGTCTGTAACGTATGTAATGACTTTGGCCTGTGGGTAAGGTTTATGACCCCTCATAAATACCTTTCTCCCTTTCCTCTCTTGACTCTACTGAAGGAGAGTTGAAAAGCCTTTGTTAAACATAGAGAGTCGGGGAACATCAAAAGGTGGTGAGATTGGAACCATATTTCGGTAATCCAACCATTTGAAAATATAAGTATATATTTATAATAAGTATATACTTATAATATAAGTTAATGAATATGATGTCAGTTCGGTTGTCATCTGAGACATTCTTATTAAAGATAGGATGGCATAAACTGTATCCTGGAAAGTCTACACATTATAGTTATCAGACTCACATGGAATTGTTGTGCAATTTAAATGTTTAAATATGAAACTATTTGTGAAAAGATGAAATGGAATTTTAGCTTCCATATGAGAGAATTGGGTTTTCATAAGGGTTAAGCTCTGCTCACTCAGTGGCCCGCCCCTGTGAAGAGACATTGGTTGTAAACTATGAAACATGCCCTCTCTCCTACCACTATTTAAAGCCCTTGGCGATGATGTAACCTCCTGTTCTGTGTACATTAGGGCGACGGTCCGATGTCAGAATGATTCAGATAATATGTTTTTCTGAGGACGTGAGGACGACGGTCCCACGTTAAAAGGATTAACATATCAACTACAGAACAAAGCCAACCTCAGCGTGAGCTATGATTGCGAATGGTATGAACTTTGAACACTTATTCACTACAGAAGTGATACCTCCTAGCCGTTGAGTTAGCAGCGGCAGCTGTAAACGTGGGCTAGGAAAGGACGGACGACGGATCCAGTCTAACACACAACGACGATACTACAACGTATCCAGTTTACCACCAGAGGCATTCTTCCGAGGACAGGAAGATCTCTGTTGGGCAACACGGGCAGCATCTACAACCAACCTACCAAAGCGCAGCTCAGAGTAAATATTTATGGCATTTTCCTTTTCCAAATGGGCGGTAACTTAGAATGCATAAGATACTGTATTTATGATAGCTTAGCTTCTCCCTTTGTTCCTCAGTCTTCCCGCTCTTTCACTCAAACCCAACCCCCTTTTCTTTGTGTAACCAGCTGTCATATCTGTTCCGCCCGCCAGGGACGTTTTCCTTTATGACGTAATTTGCATTCTGCGTATATGTAATTCTTTGTGATTATTTATGTATTTAGTAAATAAATAATTAAACTAAAGTTTGTATTGCTGATTCAACTTGTTAGCCAGGGTTCGTAAAGAATTTACAACTTTCAGATGAAATAAGGTGACGATTAATATTGACTGCTATTGATGTAAAATATTACTAGGTCTTTAAGAGTTTATTCAGAAGATAACAGCTCTATAAACATTATTTTGTGATGCCCCGACTTTCTAGTTAATTATATACCTGATTAGCTTAATCAGGTAATATTATTAATTACAGAGAAATTATTTTTATAGAATAGGATGTCATATCACTTAATCCGACATAGACACAAAATGTGGAAAAAGTCAATGGGGTCTGAATACTTTCCATATGCACTGTATACTAGATATACTATTCAGGAATGTCTCAATCATAGGGATATTTTTCTACCACTTTGAATGCAGTGTTATTACGGGCAGGTCTGAGTGGATCACCGTGCAGTGTGGAGTGAGACAGGATTCGTTCATCTCTCATATCCTCTTCCTTGTTTGTCTTTACCACATTGCTGCTGTTTGCTCTTTGGGGGTCTAGACGGGGTTCTGGTAAAGGACTGTGGGGCAATCATTGTGAAAAATGCTACATAAATGCTACATAAATGCTATATAAATGCTACATAAATTCTACATAAATGCTACATAAATGCTACATAAATTCTACATAAATACTACATAAATGCTACATATATGCTACATAAATGCTACATAAATAACATTTTGTATGCATTGATTTTGATGTGATGCAAAATTAGCTTGATTGATATCCTTTTGACAAAAACACAGGTGTAGATATCACCTTGTGTTATCATGCTTAGTCTCCCCACTGGAAGCCCGGGGTGGGGGGGGTGGGGGAATCTATCAAATAGCGCACCTTTAACTTTGTACAGTACTAATGCAATTAGTCAAATCAGTTCACGCTATGAAATGCTACCAAATAAACCACAATTAATTCATAATACTGTGAATATATAATTTCACAGACATGCAGGTGCTTCTACACCTGCATTGCTTGCTGTTTGGGGTTTTAGGCTGTGTTTCTGTACAGCACTTTGATATATCAGCTGATGTAAGAAGGGATTTATAAAAACATTTTATTTGATATTGTTGGAATTTTCTTCTGGTTTGTGTGAAATCGTTAAAAATAATATAAAACCAGTCTGCACACCACCAAGGTGGATTGGTTTAGTCTTGAATCTTGGTTTACAATGTTGTGGGATGGGTAATGTAGTCTTGAGTCTTGGTTGACAGTGTTAGGGGATGGGTAATGTAGTCTTGACTCTTGGTTTACAGTGTTGGAGGGGATGGGTAATGTAGTCTTAACTCTTGGTTTACAGTGTTGCTGGATGGGTAATGTAGTCATGACTCTTGGTTTACAGTGTTGGGAGATGGGTAATGTAGTCTTGACTCTTGGTTTACAGTGTTGGGAGATGGGTAAGGTAGTCTTGACTCTTGGTTTACAGTGTTGGGAGATGGGTCATGTAGTCTTGACTCTTGGTTTACAGTGTTGGGGGATGGGTAATGTAGTCTTGACTCTTGGTTGACAGTGTTGGGGGATGGGTAATGTAGTCATGACTCTTGGTTTACAGTGTTGGAGGGGATGGGTCATGTAGTCTTGACTCTTGGTTTACAGTGTTGGGGGATGGGTAATGTAGTCTTGACTCTTGGTTTACAGTGTTGGGGGATGGGTAATGTAGTCATGACTCTTGTTTTACAGTGTTGGAGGGGATGGGTCATGTAGTCTTAACTCTTGGTTTACAGTGTTGGGGATGGGTAATGTAGTCATGACTCTTGTTTTACAGTGTTGGAGGGGATGGGTCATGTAGTCTTAACTCTTGGTTTACAGTGTTGGAGGGGATGGGTAATGTAGTCATGACTCTTGGTTGACAGTGTTGGGGGATGGGTAATGTAGTCATGACTCTTGGTTTACAGTGTTGGAGGGGATGGGTAATGTAGTCTTAACTCTTGGTTTACAGTGTTGGAGGGGATGGGTAATGTAGTCTTGACTCTTGGTTGACAGTGTTGGGGGATGGGTAATGTAGTCATGACTCTTGGTTTACAGTGTTGGGGGATGGGTAATGTATTGATGCTCGAGAGTCAAATCAACACAAATGGATAAGAAAAGGTCTAAGCCATCAGGTGCCCAGTTTAGGAAGAAGAGGAACGAAGAAGAGGAGACACGCGCAAAAGATAAACGATATGCAGCTACGTCATCTCTTTACGAGTATAATAGTATGCATGTAATGAAATAGGCTGGTATAACACTTATGTTTGTTAGCCTATGTTGCTATGCTAACTTACATAACATTGGAGATATATATATATATTTTGTTTGACCTTTATTTAACCAGGCAAGTCAGTTAAGAACAAATTCTTATTTTCAATGAAGGCCTAGGAACAGTGGGTTAACTGCCTGTTCAGGGGTAGAATGACAGATTTGTACCTTGTCAGCTCAGGGGTTTGAACTTGCAACCTTCCGGTTTCTAGTCCAACACTCTAACCACTAGGCTACGCTGCCACCCCAATTTCACACAGTTTCATCATGATAATGTGTGTAGCCTGCAGCAAAACGATGACAACCTAACGAGCACATTTGGTTACCTGTCATTGAGATGACAGGTCCTGAGATCAGTACTCGCTATATTGTATTTACTTTGCCACCATGGCCTTTGTTTTGCCTTTACCTCCCTTCTCACCTCATTTGCTCACATTGTATATAGACTTGTTTATACTGTATTATTGACTGTATGTTTGTTTTACTCCATGTGTAACTCTGTGTCGTTGTATCTGTCGAACTGCTTTGCTTTATCTTGGCCAGGTCGCAGTTGTAAATGAGAACTTGTTCTCAACTGGTCTACCTGGTTAAATAAAGGTGAAATAAAAAATAAAATAAAAAAATGTATATTTAATTGTGCAACAAATGAATTTAGGGTGTCAGACTCATGTACTGTAATTCAATGTAAATTCAGGAGCACTTCTGAAATATTTTGGAGCACCTAATGGCATTGGCCAGGATGAGGAGCCATCCACCTCCTCAGCCACTCAGGCCTCTTCACAAATGTTGTCTGAGGATGAGGATGAAGACCCAGAATTCAGACACAACTAGTTTGCAGAGGACCAAGAGAGGTACCACCTAACTTTGTTTTCCCGAGGAATGAGAGTGATGGAAGAAGTTGCCACCACCAGTATTTCAGGAAGACCTTTGTGAGGGTTGAGGGAAAAAAATCACTAGAAGTTGGTGGGTGTATTCTGAAAGAAACAACAGCCTCTTCTGCTTCTGCTGCAAACTCTTTTCTAAGAACAAAATGAATTTAGCAAACTCAGGACTGACTGACTGGAAACATGCACGTTCTTTGCTGACTTCACACGACAGCAGTCCAGAAAACCAAAACGGCATGATCTCACAAAAGGGGAAACAATTGATCAGCAAGAGATGGCACTTATGGAGGCTGAGAGGATAAGATGGAGAGAGGTGTTGACACGTCTGGCTGCTATTGTGCAGTCTCTGGCAATTAGAAATCTGGCACTAAGAGGGGGGGGGGGGGCACACAGAAACACTGTCCTCTCCATCAAATAGACATGTCCTCAAAGAGGTTGAACTGACGGCACAGTTTGATCCAGTCATGAAAGAGCACCTTAACAGTTTCCAAAAAGGAATCTCGAGTCACACCACCAACTACCTCGGCCACGAAATACAGAATGAACTCATTGATTTGTTGAGCAGCAAGGTCATTTCGATAACGGTGATGGACAACGAGCTGGCGAAGTTCTCCTCTATCATTCTAGATTGCAGCTCAGATGTCAGCCACACTGAACAGCTGTCAGTTGTGATTGTAATTATTTCACTGAAGGACGAGCACCACATAAAGGAACCTTTGATGGGAGTTTTTGGAGGCAGAGGAGTCCACGAGCCAACATATGTCATCCCTGATTCTCAAAAGATTAGAGGAGCAAAAACAAACATTTTTGAGGACTGCAGAGGACAGTCTTATGATAATAGTGTCAACATGAGAGGCAAAAACAAAGGTGCCCAAGCCAGACTCCTGGAAATGAATCCATGAGCCACGTGGGGCTCACACATTGAACCTGGTTGTGGCTGATGCTGCTAAAAGTTCTGTCGATGCCACAGGTTGATTTGGCATCTTTTTTTTTCTTTTTTTACCCCTTTTTTCTTCCCAATTTCGTGCTCCAATTGTTTAGTAGCTACTATCTTGTCTCATCGCTACAACTCCCGTACAGGCTCAGGAGAGATGAAGGTTGAAGGTCATGCGTCCTCGAAAAACACAACCCAACCAAGCCGCACTGCTTCTTAACACAGCGCGCATGTGTGTCGGAGGAATGTGTCGGAGGAAGCACCGTGCACCTGGCAACCTTGGTTAGCGCACACTGCGGCCGGCCCGCCACAGGAGTCGCTGGTGCGCGATGAGACAGGGGAACAGGGGTTAACTGCCTTGTTCAGGGGAACAGTGGGTTAACTGCCTTGTTCAGGGGCACAGTGGGTTAACTGCCTTGTTCAGGGGAACAGTGGGTTAACTGCCTTGTTCAGGGGAACAGTGGGTTAACTGCCTTGTTCAGGGGAACAGTGGGTTAACTGCCTTGTTCAGGGGAACAGTGGGTTAACTGCCTTGTTCAGGGGAACAGTGGGTTAACTGCCTTGTTCAGGGGAACAGTGGGTTAACTGCCTTGTTCAGGCGGCAGAACGACAGGTTTTTACTGTGTCAGCTCTGGGATTTCATCCAGCAACCTTTTCAGTTACTGGCCCAACGCTCTAACCACTAGGCTACCTGCCATTCCAAAAGACCATTAGGATACTGGTGACCTCCTATCCAATAGGATACTAGTGACTTCCTATCCAATAGGATACTGGTGACTTCCTATCCAATAGGATACTGGTGACTTCCTATCCAATAGGATACTGGTGACTTCCTATCCAATAGGATACTGGTGACTTCCTATCCAATAGGATACTGGTATCATCCTATCCAATAGGATACTGGTGACTTCCTATCCAATAGGATACTGGTATCATCCTATCCAATAGGATACTGGTATCTTCCTATCCACTAGGATACTGGTGACCTCCTATCCAATAGGATACTGGTATCTTCCTATCCAATAGGATACTGGTGACTTCCTATCCAATAGGATACTGGTGACCTCCTATCCAATAGGATACTGGTGACTTCCTATCCAATAGGATACTGGTGACGTCCTATCCAATTGGATACTGGTGACTTCCTCGCCAATAGGATACTGGTGACTTCCAATCCCTTTGATACTGGTGACTTCCTATTCGATAGGATACTGGTGGCCTCCTATCCAATAGTATACTGGTGACTTCCTATCCGATAGGATACTGGTGACATCCTATCCAATAGGATACTGGTGACTTCCTATCCAATAGGATACTGGTGACCTCCTATCCAATAGGATACTGGTGACTTCCTATCCAACAGATTCCCTCACATGGGAAACAGTGAATGTCAATCCTGTCAGAGTGCTACTTCACCCCACTGCGTTCAGAGTGCTACTTCACCCCACTGCGTTCAGAGTGCTACTTCACCCCACTGCGTTCAGAGTGCTACTTCACCCCACTGCGTTCAGAGTGCTACTTCACCCCACTGCGTTCAGAGTTCTACTTCACCCCACTGCGTTCAGAGTGCTACTTCACCCCACTGCGTTCAGAGTGCTACTTCACCCCACTGCGTTCAGAGTGCTACTTCACCCCACTGCATTCAGAGTGCTACTTCACCCCACTGCGTTCAGAGTGCTACTTCACCCCACTGCATTCAGAGTGCTACTTCACCCCACTGCATTCAGAGTGCTACTTCACCCCACTGCATTCAGAGTGCTACTTCACCCCACTGCGTTCAGAGTGCTACTTCACCCCACTGCGTTCAGAGTGCTACTTCACCCCACTGCGTTCAGAGTGCTACTTCACCCCACTGCGTTCAGAGTGCTACTTCACCCCACTGCGTTCAGAGTGCTACTTCACCCCACTGCATTCAGAGTGCTACTTCACCCCACTGCGTTCAGAGTGCTACTTCACCCCACTGCGTTCAGAGTGCTACTTCACCCCACTGCGTTCAGAGTGCTACTTCACCACACTGCATTCAGAGTGCTACTTCACCCCACTGCGTTCAGAGTGCTACTTCACCCCACTGCGTTCAGAGTGCTACTTCACCCCACTGCGTTCAGAGTGCTACTTCACCCCACTGCGTTCAGAGTGCTACTTCACCACACTGCATTCAGAGTGCTACTTCACCCCACTGCGTTCAGAGTGCTACTTCACCCCACTGCGTTCAGAGTGCTACTTCACCCCACTGCGTTCAGAGTGCTACTTCACCCCACTGCGTTCAGAGTGCTACTTCACCCCACTGCATTCAGAGTGCTACTTCACCCCACTGCGTTCAGAGTGCTACTTCACCCCACTGCGTTCAGAGTGCTACTTCACCCCACTGCGTTCAGAGTGCTACTTCACCCCACTGCGTTCAGAGTGCTACTTCACCCCACTGCGTTCAGAGTGCTACTTCACCCCACTGCATTCAGAGTGCTACTTCACCACACTGCGTTCAGAGTGCTACTTCACCACACTGTGTTCCCCTGTGATGTGTGTGATTATTATGTTCTCAGTGACCCATGCTTGGCACTGTATCAAAAAGATGAGCTGGGATGGCTTCACAGAGAAAAAAACATTCCCTTGTTTTCCATTTTCCTGTATCCCCCTCAGGAAATGGCTTTTGTTATGAATTGTACACAACTGATTACTCATTACGATCTGTACATTGTGTACAATAATAACGAGTAAACAAATATATGTATAAGGGGCTATCCGTTCTGCTTGACTCGCAGCAGAGAGGACAGGGTCTGTAAGTGACTTGTAACACAGAGAGAGAGAGAGGGGGTCTGTATAGAGACTTGTAGCAGAGAGAGGAGGGTCTGTAAGTGACTTGTAACAGAGAGAGAGAGAGAGGGGGTCTGTATAGAGACTTGTAGCAGAGAGAGGAGGGTCTGTAAGTGACTTGTAACACAGAGAGAGAGAGAGGGGGTCTGTATAGAGACTTGTAGCAGAGAGAGGAGGGTCTGTAAGTGACTTGTAACACAGAGAGAGAGAGAGGGGGTCTGTATAGAGACTTGTAGCAGAGAGAGGAGGGTCTGTAAGTGACTTGTAACACAGAGAGAGAGAGAGGAGGGTCTGTATAGTGACTTGTAGCAGAGAGAGGGGGGTCTGTATAGTGACTTGTAACAGAGAGAGGAGTGTCTGTATAGTGACTTGTAGCAGAGAGAGAGAGGAGGGTCTGTATAGTGACTTGTAGCAGAGAGAGGAGGGTCTGTAAGTGACTTGTAACACAGAGAGAGAGAGAGGAGGGTCTGTATAGTGACTTGTAGCAGAGAGAGGGGGGTCTGTATAGTGACTTGTAGCAGAGAGAGGAGGGTCTATATAGTGACTTGTAGCAGAGAGAGGGGGGTCTGTATAGTGACTTGTAGCAGAGAGAGGAGGGTCTATATAGTGACTTGTAGCACAGAGAGGAGGGTCTATATAGTGACTTGTAGCAGAGAGAGGAGGGTCTGTATAGTGACCTGTAGCAGAGAGAGGAGGGTCTGTATAGTGAGTTGTAGCAGAGAGAGGGGGGTCTGTATAGTGACTTGTAGCAGAGAGAGGGGTGTCTGTATAGTGACTTGTAGCAGAGAGAGGGGGTCTGTATAGTGACTTGTAACAGAGAGAGGAGGGTCTGTATAGTGACTTGTAACAGAGAGAGGAGGGTCTGTATAGTGACTTGTAGCAGAGAGAGGGGGGTCTGTATAGTGACTTGTAACAGAGAGATGAGGGTCTGTATAGTGACTTGTAGCAGAGAGAGGGGTCTGTATAGTGACTTGTAGCAGAGAGAGAGAGGAGGGTCTGTATAGTGACTTGTAGCAGAGAGAGGAGGGTCTGTATAGTGACTTGTAGCAGAGAGAGAGAGGAGGGTCTGTGTAGTGACTTGTAACAGAGAGAGGAGGGTCTGTATAGTGACTTGTAGCAGAGAGAGAGAGGAGGGTCTGTATAGTGACTTGTAACAGAGAGAGGAGGGTCTGTATAGTGACTTGTAACACAGAGAGAGGAGGGTCTGTATAGTGACTTGTAACAGAGAGAGGAGGGTCTGTATAGTGACTTGTAACAGAGAGAGAGGAGGGTCTGTATAGTGACTTGTAGCAGAGAGAGGAGGGTCTGTAAGTGACTTGTAACACAGAGAGAGAGAGAGGGGGTCTGTATAGAGACTTGTAGCAGAGAGAGGAGGGTCTGTAAGTGACTTGTAACACAGAGAGAGAGAGAGGGGGTCTGTATAGAGACTTGTAGCAGAGAGAGGAGGGTCTGTAAGTGACTTGTAACACAGAGAGAGAGAGAGGAGGGTCTGTATAGTGACTTGTAGCAGAGAGAGGGGGGTCTGTATAGTGACTTGTAACAGAGAGAGGAGTGTCTGTATAGTGACTTGTAGCAGAGAGAGAGAGGAGGGTCTGTATAGTGACTTGTAGCAGAGAGAGGAGGGTCTGTAAGTGACTTGTAACACAGAGAGAGAGAGAGGAGGGTCTGTATAGTGACTTGTAGCAGAGAGAGGGGGGTCTGTATAGTGACTTGTAGCAGAGAGAGGAGGGTCTATATAGTGACTTGTAGCAGAGAGAGGGGGGTCTGTATAGTGACTTGTAGCAGAGAGAGGAGGGTCTATATAGTGACTTGTAGCACAGAGAGGAGGGTCTATATAGTGACTTGTAGCAGAGAGAGGAGGGTCTGTATAGTGACCTGTAGCAGAGAGAGGAGGGTCTGTATAGTGAGTTGTAGCAGAGAGAGGGGGGTCTGTATAGTGACTTGTAGCAGAGAGAGGGGTGTCTGTATAGTGACTTGTAGCAGAGAGAGGGGGTCTGTATAGTGACTTGTAACAGAGAGAGGAGGGTCTGTATAGTGACTTGTAACAGAGAGAGGAGGGTCTGTATAGTGACTTGTAGCAGAGAGAGGGGGGTCTGTATAGTGACTTGTAACAGAGAGATGAGGGTCTGTATAGTGAGTTGTAGCAGAGAGAGGGGTCTGTATAGTGACTTGTAGCAGAGAGAGAGAGGAGGGTCTGTATAGTGACTTGTAGCAGAGAGAGGAGGGTCTGTATAGTGACTTGTAGCAGAGAGAGAGAGGAGGGTCTGTGTAGTGACTTGTAACAGAGAGAGGAGGGTCTGTATAGTGACTTGTAGCAGAGAGAGAGAGGAGGGTCTGTATAGTGACTTGTAACAGAGAGAGGAGGGTCTGTATAGTGACTTGTAACACAGAGAGAGGAGGGTCTGTATAGTGACTTGTAACAGAGAGAGGAGGGTCTGTATAGTGACTTGTAACAGAGAGAGAGGAGGGTCTGTATAGTGACTTGTAGCAGAGAGAGGAGGGTCTGTATAGTGACTTGTAGCAGAGAGAGAGGAGGGTCTGTATAGTGACTTGTAACACAGAGAGAGGAGGGTCTGTATAGTGACTTGTAACACAGAGAGAGGAGGGTCTGTACGGTAGAACAATCACAGTGTTTCAAAGAGGCATCATCTGACTAATCGTCAGCCTCTCGGCGGACGGAATGGGAGGATGTTGCTTTCTGAATTACAGGGTCTTATTACGTAAATTAGGCCTCCACTGTGAGTGAGTGAGTGAGTGAGTGAGTGAGTGAGTTGGCCATGTAGAGGGTGAGAGGGAATTCCTGTACATTCACAGAATCTACGGATCACCCGTCCCGTAGCCAATCAGACCCTGTAATGTCATCACTCTCTGTGTCATTAATATGGAAAGGTCCTTTTCTCCCGTACGTGACTCTCCTCTCATCCGGTAATCACATTTACATTTTTCCTACAGGAAAACTTGAATCATCTTTTCTGTATATGTAGTTAAGCGTGTCCCCCAAATGGCACCCTATTCCCTTTATAACCCCCCCCCCCCATAGGGCTGTGATCAGAAGTAGTGCACTAAATGGCGTCTGTATAGTGACTTGTAACAGAGAGAGGAGGGTCTGTACGGTAGAACAACCAAGATGGCGTAGCAGTCGGACGTCTTGTCGTGTCCCTTGTATATATCGTATATTTTTTTTTTTTAAACATATTTTTCTTCGCATATCTTTTAAAACTTTTTGCTAAACCTCAACTTCTAAATACTCTCCTGCAACCCGCCTCACCCAATGTAGCTATTTTTTCTAAAGTACTTATATTTACTTCGGATCCGGATCCCCTCAACTGAAGCTAGCCAGCTAACTACCAGGTATCAGTCAGCAAACCATTGCTAGCGGTCTTCAGCTAACCGGTCATCAGCTAACCTTTAGCTCGGAAAGCTCTCGCCAGTTCGAACAACGCGACTCTAACCAGAGCATAACGGACCTATATATATATTTTTTATCCCCGGATTCCCACCGTAAACTGAACATTTTCAGCTGGATCTTCACAACTAGCTAACTAGCTAACCGCAACCACGGATGATTACTCCTGGCTAGCGTTTCCACCCACTTAGCTTGAAGCTAGCCCGGCCAGAGCTCCTGTGCTACCACCGAAGCATACTCCTGGGCTACAATATCCGGACCCACGACCGGTCTATCGATGTCACCGCATGAAGAGGCATAAACAGACTCACCCCATCGCGACGCCCCCCAAAGGCTAACTTTCTAGCCCTTGCTATCTCCTTGTTTGCTAATTCGGCCTGCTAACTGCTAGCTTGTTTAGTCCCGGTCCGCTAACTGCTACCTTGTTTAGCCCCGGCCTACTAACTGTTAGCTTGTTAGCACAGGCCTGCTAACCGTCTGAATCGCCGCGTCCCAAACACTCACTGGACCCATATTTACTTTCAATCTCTTTTCGATTTTTTATTTGTTTATACCTTCCGGTAACCTGCCTCACCCAATGTGATACGGAATCGCTATTATTACCCTCTGCACAGCCAGCCAGTTTTTTTTTACCTGGATAATACTCGCCAGTCTAGCTTCCCTGCCCCATCTACCGCTGCCCCCTGGACACTGATCACTTGGCTACATAGCTGATGCATGCTGGACTGTCCATTAATCACGGTACTCCATTCTGCTTGTTTATGTTTTATCTGTCGGCCCCAGCCGCACTCAGGCTCTGTGTGTAGTTAATCCGACCCTCCCTGCCTAGTCAACGCCATTTTCCCAATCCCAATTCAACACTTGTGATTACTGTATGCCTCGCTGTATGTCTCTCTCAAATGTCAATATGCCTTGTATACTGTTGTTCAGGTTAGTTATCATTGTTTTAGTTTACAATGGAGCCCCTAGTTCCACTCTTCATACCCCTGATACCTCCTTTGTCCCACCTCCCACACATGCGGTGACCTCACCCATTACAACCAGCATGTCCAGAGATACAACCTCTCTCATCATCACCCAGTGCCTGGGCTTACCTCCGCTGTCCCCGCACCCCACCATACCCCTGTCTGCGCATTATGCCCTGAATATATTCTACCATGCCCAGAAATCTGCTCCTTTTATTCTCTGTCCCCAACGCTCTAGGCGACCAGTTTTGATAGCCTTTAGCCGCACCCTCATTCTACTCCTCCTCTGTTCCGCGGGTGATGTGGAGGTAAACCCAGGCCCTGCATGTCCCCAGGCACCCTCATTTGTTGACTTCTGTGATCGAAAAAGCCTTGGTTTCATGCATGTCAACATCAGAAGCCTCCTCCCTAAGTTTGTTTTACTCACTGCTTTAGCACACTCTGCTAACCCTGATGTCCTTGCCGTGTCTGAATCCTGGCTCAGGAAGGCCACCAAAAATTCTGAGATTTCCATACCCAACTATAACATTTTCCGTCAAGATAGAACTGCCAAAGGGGGAGGAGTTGCAGTTTACTGCAGAGATAGCCTGCAAAGTAATGTCATACTTTCCAGGTCCATACCCAAACAGTTCGAACTACTAATTTTGAAAATTACTCTCTCCAGAAATAAGTCTCTCACTGTTGCCGCCTGCTACCGACCCCCCTCAGCTCCCAGCTGTGCCCTGGACACCATTTGTGAATTGATCGCCCCCCATCTAGCTTCAGAGTTTGTTCTGTTAGGTGACCTAAACTGGGATATGCTTAACACCTCGGCAGTCCTACAATCTAAGCTAGATGCCCTCAATCACACACAAATCATCAAGGAACCCACCAGGTACAACCTTAAATCTGTAAACAAGGGCACCCTCATAGACGTCATCCTGACCAACTGGCCCTCCAAATACACCTCCACTGTCTTCAACCAGGATCTCAGCGATCACTGCCTCATTGCCTGTATCCGCTACATAGTCACAGTCAAACGACCACCCCTCATCACTGTCAAACGCTCCCTAAAACACTTCTGTGAGCAGGCCTTTCTAATCGACCTGGCCCGGGTATCCTGGAAGGACATTGACCTCATCCCGTCAGTAGAGGATGCCTGGTCATTCTTTAAAAGTAACTTCCTCACCATTTTAGATAAGCATGCTCCGTTCAAAAAAATGCAGAACTAAGAACAGATACAGCCCTTGGTTCACTCCAGACCTGACTGCCCTCGACCAGCACAAAAATATCCTGTGGCAGACTGCAATAGCATCGAATAGTCCCCGCGTTATGTAACTGTTCAGGGAAGTCAGGAACCAATACACGCAGTCAGTCAGGAAAGCTAAGGCCAGCTTCTTCAGGCAGAAGTTTGCATCCTGTAGCTCCAACTCCAAAAAGTTCTGGGACACTGTGAAGTCCATGGAGAACAAGAGCACCTCCTCCCAGCTGCCCACTGCACTGAGGCTAGGTAACACGGTCACCACCAATAAATCCATGATTATCGAAAACTTCAACAAGCATTTCTCTACAGCTGGCCATGCCTTCCGCCTGGCTACTACAACCTCGGCCAACAGCTTCGCCCCCCCCCGCAGCTACTCGCCCAAGCCTCTCCAGGTTCTCCTTTACCCAAATCCAGATAGCAGATGTTCTGAAAGAGCTGCAAAACCTGGACCCGTACAAATCAGCTGGGCTTGACAATCTGGACCCTCTATTTCTGAAACTATCCACCGCCATTGTCGCAACCCCTATTACCAGCCTGTTCAACCTCTCTTTCATATCGTCTGAGATCCCCAAGGATTGGAAAGCTGCCGCAGTCATCCCCCTCTTCAAAGGGGGAGACACCCTGGACCCAAACTGTTACAGACCTATATCCATCCTGCCCTGCCTATCTAAGGTCTTCGAAAGCCAAGTCAACAAACAGGTCACTGACCATCTCGAATCCCACCGTACCTTCTCCGCTGTGCAATCTGGTTTCCGAGCCGGCCACGGGTGCACCTCAGCCACGCTCAAGGTACTAAACGATATCATAACCGCCATCGATAAAAGACAGTACTGTGCAGCCGTCTTCATCGACCTTGCCAAGGCTTTCGACTCTGTCAATCACCATATTCTTATCGGCAGACTCAGTAGCCTCGGTTTTTCGGTTGACTGCCTTGCCTGGTTCACCAATTACTTTGCAGACAGAGTTCAGTGTGTCAAATCGGAGGGCATGCTGTCCGGTCCTCTGGCAGTCTCTATGGGGGTGCCACAGGGTTCAATCCTCGGGCCGACTCTTTTCTCTGTATATATCAATGATGTTGCTCTTGCTGCGGGCGATTCCCTGATCCACCTCTACGCAGACGACACCATTCTATATACTTCCGGCCCGTCCTTGGACACTGTGCTATCTAACCTCCAAACGAGCTTCAATGTCATACAACACTCCTTCCGTGGCCTCCAACTGCTCTTAAACGCTAGTAAAACCAAATGCATGCTTTTCAACCGTTCGCTGCCTGCACATTTATTTACTTTTCTGCTATTTTGCACACCAATATCTCTACCTGTACATGACCATCTGATCATTTATCACTCCAGTGTTATTAATCTACAAAATTGTAATTATTCGCCTACCTCCTCATGCCTTTTGCACACAATGTATATAGACTCCCCTTTTTTTTCTACTGTGTTATTGACTTGTTAATTGTTTACTCCATGTGTAACTCTGTGTTGTCTGTTCACACTGCTATGCTTTATCTTGGCCAGGTCGCCTTTGCAAATGAGAACTTGTTCTCAACTAGCCTACCTGGTTAAATAAAGGTGTTCTCAACTAGCCTACCTGGTTAAATAAAGGTGTTCTCAACTAGCCTACCTGGTTAAATAAAGGTGTTCTCAACTAACCTACCTGGTTAAATAAAGGTGTTCTCAACTAGCCTACCTGGTTAAATAAAGGTGTTCTCAACTAGCCTACCTGGTTAAATAAAGGTGTTCTCAACTAGCCTACCTGGTTAAATAAAGGTGTTCTCAACTAGCCTACCTGGTTAAATAAAGGTGTTCTCAACTAGCCTACCTGGTTAAATAAAGGTGTTCTCAACTAGCCTACCTGGTTAAATAAAGGTGTTCTCAACTAGCCTACCTGGTTAAATAAAGGTGTTCTCAACTAGTCTACCTGGTTAAATAAAGGTGTTCTCAACTAGCCTACCTGGTTAAATAAAGGTGTTCTCAACTAGCCTACCTGGTTAAATAAAGGTGTTCTCAACTAGCCTACCTGGTTAAATAAAGGTGTTCTCAACTAGCCTACCTGGTTAAATAAAGGTGTTCTCAACTAGCCTACCTGGTTAAATAAAGGTGTTCTCAACTAGCCTACCTGGTTAAATACAGGTGTTCTCAACTAGCCTACCTGGTTAAATAAAGGTGTTCTCAACTAGCCTACCCGGTTAAATAAAGGTGAAATAAAAAAAATAAAAAAAATAAATAGGGAATAGGATTCCATTTGAGGACGCATACAATTTACTATTCATCTCGGGCAGAACATTTCTCACTGTAATTTGATCTACCAATAATATGAATCAATACTAGCTCTACAATTATTATTTATTTATTTTAAATCAACATTATTATGTTATTATTGTATTATTTCCCACTCATCAGGAAGCATCGTTGAATGAATGAACGTCATATGTAGTAGAGTACTTTTTATTTTATTTATTTATTTTATTTAAAACAATACTATACGATGTGTCTCAATACGAACCACTTCAGGATTGGTGGACTAGATTCAGGCCACCCATACTGTTAGGCTGTTATCTAAAATGACTAGTATTAGTATAACTTAACACTATTGTAAGTTGCTTTGGATAATAGCCTAAAGGCTAAAATTGTAAATATTATTGGAAAGTATTCAGACAACTTTACTTTTTATTCCTCATTTTGTTACGTTACATGATTATTCTAAAACATTGGTTTTTATTTATTTTTTATTTAAATGTCCTCGTCAATCACAATACCCCAGAATGACAAAGCGAGAAAAAAGTGTATGTATAAAAAATAAGAAACAAAAATAAATTATTTACTTAAGTATTCAGACGCTTTGCTATGAGACTCTAAATTGTGATCAGGTGCATCCTGTTTCCATTGACCATCCTTGAGATGTTTCTACAACTTGATTGGAGTCCACCTGTGGTAAATTCAATTGATTGGAAATTATTTGGAAAGGCACAGACCTCTCTATTTAAGGTCCTACAGTTGACAGTGTATGTCAGAGCAAAAACCAAGCCATGAGGTCGAAGGGATTGTCCATTGAGCTCCGAGGCAGGATTGTGTTGAGGCACAGATCTGAGGAAGGGGACCAAAAAATGTCTGCAGCATTGAAGGTCCCCAAGCACACAGTGGCCTCCATCATTCTTAAATGGACAAAGTTTGTAAACACCAAGACTCCTCCTAGAACCACCAAGAACCCAGTGGTCCCTGACCAGTTCTCTGTGAAGATGGGAGAACATTCCAGAAGGGCAACCATCTCTGCAGCGCTCCACCAATCAGGCCTTTATGGTAGAGTGGCTAGAGAAACAAGATTCTCTGGTCTGATGAACTCTTTGGCCTGAATGCCATGCGTACATATACTGTACTTTCTGATATCATTTCTGAATCCCAATATGGCACTTTCTTTCTGTCAGATTTTCCCTGCAGAGTTCTCAAGGTTATGGAGCATCTCTCCATCTCTCCAGTGGCCTGAGGACATCATGTAAAGTTGGGCCTTTTCACCATAACTTCTAATTCAGTTGACAGTCTGAAAACGGGCAGACAGATGAATATGTGACATGATGAGTAAGGGACAGGACGATGACACACACACACACACACACACACACACACACACACACACACACACACACACACACACACACACACACACACACACACACACACACACACACACACACACACATCCTCTTCAACTCTCTACTCAGGAATGATGACCATACAGTCATAATATGAAACTGTCTCCAATGATTCCATATATTGCCAGTACTGTGTTCACACACACATTCAGGAACACATGCAGGAACACATGCAGGAACACATGCAGGAACACATGCAGGAACACATGCGCACACACACACACACACACGATGCACACACACACACACACACACACACACACACGATGCACACACACACACACACACACACACACACACACACACACACACACACACACACACACATGCAGGAACACACACACACACACATGCAGGAACACATGCAGGAACACATGCAGGAACACATGCAGGAACACATGCAGGAACACATGCGCACACACACACACACGATGCACACACACACACACATGCAGGAACACACACACACACACACACATGCAGGAACACACACACACACACACATGCAGGAACACATGCAGGAACACATGCAGGAACACATGCGCACACACACACACACACATGCAGGAACACATGCAGGAACACATGCAGGAACACATGCGCACACACACACACATGCAGGAACACATGCACACACACACACACACGATGCACACACACACACACACATGCAGGAACACATGCGCACACACACACACACAGACTCACACGATGCACATACACACACACACATGCAGGAACACATGCGCACACACACACACACATACACACACGATGCACACACACACACACATGCAGGAACACATGCGCACACACACACACACACACACGATGCACACACACACACACACACACATGCAGGAACACATGCGCACACACACACACACACACACGATGCACACACACACACACACACATGCAGGAACACATGCGCACACACACACACACACACACGATGCACACACACACACACACACATGCAGGAACACATGCACACACACACACACACACACGATGCACACACACACACACACACATGCAGGAACACATGCACACACACACACACACACACACGATGCACACACACACACACACACATGCAGGAACACATGCGCACACACACACACACACACGATGCACACACACACACACACACATGCAGGAACACATGCACACACATGCACACACATGCACACACACACACACACACGTGCAGGAACACATGCACACACACACACACACACACATGCACACACATGCACACACACACACACACACATGCAGGAACACATGCACACACACACACACACACACATGCACACACATGCACACACACACACACACACACATGCACACACATGCACACACACACACACGTGCCAATGTTATTATAGTCAACAGAAACTGAAAATAAAATAAAAACTAAAATTGCTAAAACAATTTAGTAAACTGAAATAAAAATAAAAATAAATTAAACTATACTGAAACTATTCTCTTTGACTGTAAACCATAAATGAGGTTGTTTTCTTCTAAATCAGAAAGGGTTTTCAAGCTTTTTTCTAATGAGGTTTTCGAGCTTCTGAATCTGGTAAATGTTTTTGATTATTTCTTTATCTTTATTGAACCAGGCCAGTCAGTTAAGAACAAATTCTTATTTACAATGACGGCCTACCTCGTCCAAACCCGGGCGGCGCCGGGCCAATTGTGCACCGCCCTATGGGACTGCCATACCGTCCAGATGTGATACAGCCTGGATTCAAACCAGGGACTGAGTGGCGCCTCTTGAAGTGCCTTAGACCGCTGCGCCACTCGGGAGCCAGTAGATGGCGATGTTTCAAATAGGCCTAGCTTGTGCATCACGATCCCATCACTAGATAATAGAGAAGATATCTGAGGGGCGAGGACTGGGCCAAGATCGAACGTCTGTTCTCAATCCGCACCGACCAACTTCAAACTGACAGACAGTCGCTGTCTGATGTGACAATTACTTCAAATAAGAAATGTCAGAATTTGTCTGTCGTCCACCCATTAAAAATCATAAATGGCATAAGCCTGTCCTTCCCAATTAAGAAACCTCCTGTGACAGCAATACCAAATAAAATGAGAGTCAGTTGGGAACAAGTTTTTGATGTCCCAATACTTTGGCATCGAGTCTACGAACTGACATATTAAACAACAATTGACACATGAATCTGTTTCAATATAAACTATTATATAAAATACTTGCTGCAAAAAAAGAATGCTCAATATAAGGGGCATTGAACAGTCAGCCCTGTGCAGACTCTGGAAACAGAATCAATAGAACATATTTTCTGGTACTGTCCATCGGTGGCTCGCTTTTGGAGTCGGGTCCAGCAATGGTTGTTATGTCACAAATAACAATTGGTGTGCTGCTTCAAGTGTGAAGCAATTCTCTGGCTTTTTGTTCGTCTGATATAGAATACCTCATGGTGAGCTGCAGACCCTGTTATCTAGCAACAGAGTTCTTATCCGTAATTATCACGGCTGTCTACATCCCACCACAAGCCAGGCAAAAGGTCAAAACCAGTTCAGAGTTCCAGAGTCCAGAGGTACAGAATGGCAGGTAGGCTCGAGGTCAGGGTAGGCTCGAGGTCAGGGCAGGCTTGAGGTCAGGGCAGGCAGAAGGAATCAGGCAGGCTCGAGGTCAGGGCAGGCAGAATGGTCAGGCAGGCTCGAGGTCAGGGCAGGCAGAATGGTCAGGCAGGCTCGAGGTCAGGGCAGGCTCGAGGTCAGGGCAGGCTCGAGGTCAGGGCAGGCAGAATGGTCAGGCAGGCTCGAGGTCAGGGCAGGCTCGAGGTCAGGGCAGGCAGAATGGTCAGGCAGGCTCGAGGTCAGGGCAGGCTCGAGGTCAGGGCAGGCAGAATGATCAGGCAGGCTCGAGGTCAGGGCAGGCAGAATGGCCAGGCAGGCTCGAGGTCAGGGCAGGCTAGAGGTCAGGGCAGGCTCGAGGTCAGGGCAGGCTCGAGGTCAGGGCAGGCAGAATGGTCAGGCAGGCTCGAGGTCAGGGCAGGCTCGAGGTCAGGGCAGGCTCGAGGTCAGGGCAGGCAGAATGGTCAGGCAGGCTCGAGGTCAGGGCAGGCTCGAGGTCAGGGCAGGCAGAATGGTCAGGCAGGCTCGAGGTCAGGGCAGGCTCGAGGTCAGGGCAGGCAGAATGATCAGGCAGGCTCGAGGTCAGGGCAGGCAGAATGGTCAGGCAGGCTCGAGGTCAGGGCAGGCTAGAGGTCAGGGCAGGCAGAATGGTCAGGCAGGCTAGAGGTCAGGGCAGGCTAGAGGTCAGGGCAGGCAGAATGATCAGGCAGGCTCGAGGTCAGGGCAGGCAGAATGGTCAGGCAGGCTCGAGGTCAGGGCAGGCTAGAGGTCAGGGCAGGCAGAATGGTCAGGCAGGCTAGAGGTCAGGGCAGGCTAGAGGTCAGGGCAGGCAGAATGATCAGGCAGGCTAGAGGTCAGGGCAGGCAGAATGGTCAGGCAGGCTCAAGGTCAGGGCAGGCTAGAGGTCAGGGCAGGCAGAATGGTCAGGCAGGCTAGAGGTCAGGGCAGGCTCGAGGTCAGGGCAGGCAGAATGATCAGGCAGGCTCGAGGTCAGGGCAGGCAGAATGGTCAGGCAGGCTCGAGGTCAGGGCAGGCTAGAGGTCAGGGCAGGCAGAATGGTCAGGCAGGTTGGAATGGAGTCCAGAAAACAGGCAAAGGTCAAAACCTGGAGGACTAGAAAAATAGAATAAAACAGCACGGGAAAAACCTGCTGGTTGACTTGACATACAAGATGAATTGGCAGCAGAGAGACAGGAAACACAGGGATAAATACACTGGTACAGAGAGACAGGAAACACAGGGATAAATACACTGGTACAGAGAGACTGGAAACACAGGGTTAAATACACTGGTACAGAGAGACAGGAAACACAGGGATAAATACACTGGTACAGAGAGACAGGAAACACAGGGATAAATACACTGGTACAGAGAGACGGGAAACACGGGGATAAATACACTGGTACAGAGAGACTGGAAACACTGGGATAAATACACTGGTACAGAGAGACAGGAAACACCTATAAATACACTGGGGGAAATAAGCGACACCTGGAGGGGGTGAAGACAATCACAAGGACAGGTGAAACAGATCAGGGTGTGACACAGGAGACTGAAAAGATTTGGCATGGGCTCTCGGATACTCAAAAAGTTATTTGGTTGCACCATCGAGAGCATTTTTACTGGCTGTATCACCAAATGGTATGGCAAATGCACCCGCACAGCACTACAGAGGGTGGTGTGGACAGCCCAGTACATCACCGGGTCCAAGCTCCCTGTCATCAAGGACCTCTATACCAGGTGGTGTCAGAGGAAGGCCCAAAAAACTGCCAAAGACTCCGGCCACCCGAGTCGTAGACTGTTCACTCTGCTACCGTCCGGCAAACAGTACCGGAGCGTCGGCTCTCGGGCCAACAGGCTCAGAGACAGTTTCTACCACCTGTAGCTCACGCTGTAAGCCTTTATTTTTATTTCACCTTATTTACCAGGTAGCTATTGAGAACACTTTATTACCAGGTAGGCTAGTTGAGAACACCTTTATTTAACCAGGTAGGCTAGTTGAGACACCTTTATTTAACCAGGTAGGCTAGTTGAGAACACCTTTATTTAACCAGGTAGGCTAGTTGAGAACACCTTTATTTAACCAGGTAGGCTAGTTGAGAACACCTTTATTTAACCAGGTAGGCTAGTTGAGAACACCTTTATTAACCAGGTAGGCTAGTTGAGAACACCTTTATTTAACCAGGTAGGCTAGTTGAGAACACCTTTATTTAACCAGGTAGGCTAGTTGAGAACACCTTTATTTAACCAGGTAGGCTAGTTGAGAACACCTTTATTTAACCAGGTAGGCTAGTTGAGAACACCTTTATTTAACCAGGCAGGCTAGTTGAGAACACCTTTATTTAACCAGGTAGGCTAGTTGAGAACACCTTTATTTAACCAGGTAGGCTAGTTGAGAACACCTTTATTTAACCAGGTAGGCTAGTTGAGAACACCTTTATTTAACCAGGTAGGACTAGTTGAGAACACCTTTATTTAACCAGGTAGGCTAGTTGAGAACACCTTTATTTAACCAGGTAGGCTAGTTGAGAACACCTTTATTTAACCAGGTAGGCTAGTTGAGAACACCTTTATTTAACCAGGTAGGCTAGTTGAGAACACCTTTATTTAACCAGGTAGGCTAGTTGAGAACACCTTTATTTAACCAGGTAGGCTAGTTGAGAACACCTTTATTTAACCAGGTAGGCTAGTTGAGAACACCTTTATTTAACCAGGCAGGCTAGTTGAGAACACCTTTATTTAACCAGGTAGGCTAGTTGAGAACACCTTTATTTAACCAGGTAGGCTAGTTGAGAACACCTTTATTTAACCAGGTAGGCTAGTTGAGAACACCTTTATTTAACCAGGGAGGCTAGTTGAGAACACCTTTATTTAACCAGGTAGGCTAGTTGAGAACACCTTTATTTAACCAGGTAGGCTAGTTGAGAACACCTTTATTTAACCAGGTAGGCTAGTTGAGAACACCTTTATTTAACCAGGCAGGCTAGTTGAGAACACCTTTATTTAACCAGGTAGGCTAGTTGAGAACACCTTTATTTAACCAGGTAGGCTAGTTGAGAACACCTTTATTTAACCAGGTAGGCTAGCTGAGAACACCTTTATTTAACCAGGTAGGCTAGTTGAGAACACCTTTATTTAACCAGGCAGGCTAGTTGAGAACACCTTTATTTAACCAGGCAGGCTAGTTGAGAACACCTTTATTTAACCAGGTAGGCTAGTTGAGAACACCTTTATTTAACCAGGTAGGCTAGTTGAGAACACCTTTATTTAACCAGGTAGGCTAGTTGAGAACACCTTTATTTAACCAGGTAGGCTAGTTGAGAACACCTTTATTTAACCAGGTAGGCTAGTTGAGAACACCTTTATTTAACCAGGTAGGCTAGTTGAGAACACCTTTATTTAACCAGGTAGGCTAGTTGAGAACACCTTTATTTAACCAGGTAGGCTAGTTGAGAACTCCTTTATTTAACCAGGTAGGCTAGTTGAGAACTCCTTTATTTAACCAGGTAGGCTAGTTGAGAACTCCTTTATTTAACCAGGTAGGCTAGTTGAGAACACCTTTATTTAACCAGGTAGGCTAGTTGAGAACACCTTTATTTAACCAGGGAGGCTAGTTGAGAACACCTTTATTTAACCAGGTAGACTAGTTGAGAACACCTTTATTTAACCAGGTAGGCTAGTTGAGAACACCTTTATTTAACCAGGTAGGCTAGTTGAGAACACCTTTATTTAACCAGCTGGGCTAGTTGAGAACACCTTTATTTAACCAGGTAGGCTAGTTGAGAACACCTTTATTTAACCAGGTAGGCTAGTTGAGAACACCTTTATTTAACCAGGTAGGCTAGTTGAGGACACCTTTATTTAACCAGGTAGGCTAGTTGAGAACACCTTTATTTAACCAGGTAGGCTAGTTGAGAACACCTTTATTTAACCAGGTAGGCTAGTTGAGAACACCTTTATTTAACCAGGTAGGCTAGTTGAGAACACCTTTATTTAACCAGGTAGGCTAGTTGAGAACACCTTTATTTAACCAGGTAGGCTAGTTGAGAACACCTTTATTTAACCAGGTAGGCTAGTTGAGAACACCTTTATTTAACCAGGGAGGCTAGTTGAGAACACCTTTATTTAACCAGGTAGGCTAGTTGAGAACACCTTTATTTAACCAGGGAGGCTAGTTGAGAACACCTTTATTTAACCAGGTAGGCTAGTTGAGAACACCTTTATTTAACCAGGTAGGCTAGTTGAGAACACCATTATTTAACCAGGGAGGCTAGTAGAGAACACCTTTATTTAACCAGGTAGGCTAGTTGAGAACACCTTTATTTAACCAGGTAGGCTAGTTGAGAACACCATTATTTAACCAGGGAGGCTAGTAGAGAACACCTTTATTTAACCAGGTAGGCTAGTTGAGAACACCTTTATTTAACCAGGTAGGCTAGTTGAGAACACCTTTATTTAACCAGGTAGGCTAGTTGAGAACACCTTTATTTAACCAGGGAGGCTAGTTGAGAACACCTTTATTTAACCAGGTAGGCTAGTTGAGAACACCTTTATTTAACCAGGTAGGCTAGTTGAGAACACCTTTATTTAACCAGGTAGGCTAGTTGAGAACACCTTTATTTAACCAGGTAGGCTAGTTGAGAACACCTTTATTTAACCAGGTAGGCTAGTTGAGAACACCTTTATTTAACCAGGCAGGCTAGTTGAGAACACCTTTATTTAACCAGGCAGGCTAGTTGAGAACACCTTTATTTAACCAGGTAGGCTAGTTGAGAACACCTTTATTTAACCAGGTAGGCTAGTTGAGAACACCTTTATTTAACCAGGTAGGCTAGTTGAGAACACCTTTATTTAACCAGGTAGGCTAGTTGAGAACACCTTTATTTAACCAGGTAGGCTAGTTGAGAACACCTTTATTTAACCAAGTAGGCTAGTTGAGAACACCTTTATTTAACCAGGCAGGCTAGTTGAGAACACCTTTATTTAACCAGGCAGGCTAGTTGAGAACACCTTTATTTAACCAGGTAGGCTAGTTGAGAACACCTTTATTTAACCAGGTAGGCTAGTTGAGAACACCTTTATTTAACCAGGTAGGCTAGTTGAGAACACCTTTATTTAACCAGGTAGGCTAGTTGAGAACACCTTTATTTAACCAGGTAGGCTAGTTGAGAACACCTTTATTTAACCAGGTAGGCTAGTTGAGAACACCTTTATTTAACCAGGTAGGCTAGTTGAGAACACCTTTATTTAACCAGGTAGGCTAGTTGAGAACACCTTTATTTAACCAGGTAGGCTAGTTGAGAACACCTTTATTTAACCAGGTAGGCTAGTTGAGAACACCTTTATTTAACCAGGTAGGCTAGTTGAGAACACCTTTATTTAACCAGGTAGGCTAGTTGAGAACACCTTTATTTAACCAGGTAGGCTAGTTGAGAACACCTTTATTTAACCAGGTAGGCTAGTTGAGAACACCTTTATTTAACCAGGTAGGCTAGTTGAGAACACCTTTATTTAACCAGGTAGGCACTGTGATAGACTGCATCCAATTTGTTGAGTAGGGTATTGGAGGCTATTTTGTAAATGACATCGCCAAAGTCGAGGATTGGTAGGATGGTCAGTTTTACAAGGGTATGTTTGGCAGCATGAGTGAAGGATGCTTTGTTGCGAAATAGGAAGCCAATTCTAGATTTAACTTTGGATTGGAGATGTTTGATATGGGTCTGGAAGGAGAGTTTACAGTCTAACCAGACACCTAAGTATTTGTAGTTGTCCACGTATTCTAAGTCAGAGCCGTCCAGAGTAGTGATGTTGGACAGGCGGGTAGGTGCAGGTAGCGATCGGTTGAAGAGCATGCATTTAGTTTTACTTGTATTTAAGAGCAATTGGAGGCCACGGAAGGAGAGTTGTATGGCATTGAAGCTTGCCTGGAGGGTTGTTAACACAGTGTCCAAAGAAGGGCCGGAAGTATACAGAATGGTGTCGTCTGCGTAGAGGTGGATCAGAGACTCACCAGCAGCAAGAGCGACCTCATTGATGTATACAGAGAAGAGAGTCGGTCAAAGAATTGAACCCTGTGGCACCCCCATAGAGACTGCCAGAGGTCCGGACAGCAGACCCTCCGATTTGACACACTGAACTCTATCAGAGAAGTAGTTGGTGAACCAGGCGAGGCAATCAGTTGAGAAACCAAGGCTGTCGAGTCTGCCGATGAGGATGTGGTGATTGACAGAGTCGAAAGCCTTGGCCAGATCAATGAATACGGCTGCACAGTAATGTTTCTTGCTAAAGCCTGCTAAATATCCAGACTGTTAAATATCCAGACTGATAAATAGCCAATTAATGATACCCAAACTATCTGCACTGACTCTATCTTGCACTGACCCTACGGACACTCACTATACACTGAGTGAACAAAACATTAAGAACACCTGCTCTTCCCATGACACAGACTGACCAGGTGAATCCAGGTGAAAGTTATGATCCCTTATTGATGTGACTTGTTAAATCCACAGCCTCCATTTGTCGGTGCACGGTGCATACAAGGTATCGAAAGCGTTCCACAGGGACGCTGGCCCATGTTGAGTCCAATGCTTCCCACAGTTGTGTCAAGTTGGCTGGATGTCCTTTGGGGTGTGGACCATTCTTGATACACACGGGAAACTGTTGAGCGAGAAAAAACCCAGCAGCGTTGCAGTCCTTCACATAAATCGGTGCGCCTGGCACCTACTACCCTGTTCAAAGGCATGCGCCTGGCACCTATTACCCTGTTCAAAGGCATGCGCCTGGCACCTACTACCCTGTTCAAAGGCATGCGCCTGGCACCTACTACCCTGTTCAAAGGCATGCGCCTGGCACCTACTACCCTGTTCAAAGGCATGCGCCTGGCACCTACTACCCTGTTCAAAGGCATGCGCCTGGCACCTACTACCCTGTTCAAAGGCATGAATGATAAATAACATCGTCATTCGGAACTCCATTAATAAATAACATCATTACTCCTTTCTTTCACTATTGATGAGAGCGATTGGGGGGTTAGAGGACTAGTAACCTGTTGTGTTCAGCATTTCACTGTGAGGTCTACTACACCTGTTGTATTCAGCATTTCACTGTGAGGTCTACTACACCTGTTGTATTCAGCATTTCACTGTGAGGTCTACTACACCTGTTGTATTCAGCATTTCACTGTGAGGTCACTACACCTGTTGTATTCAGCATTTCACTGTGAGGTCTACTACACCTGTTGTATTCAGCATTTCACTGTAAGGTCTACTACACCTGTTGTATTCAGCATTTCACTGTGAGGTCTACTACACCTGTTGTATTCAGCATTTCACTGTGAGGTCTACTACACCTGTTGTATTCAGCATTTCACTGTAAGGTCTACTACACCTGTTGTATTCAGCATTCCACTGTGAGGTCTACTACACCTGTTGTATTCAGCATTTCACTGTAAGGTCTACTACACCTGTTGTATTCAGCATTTCACTGTGAGGTCTACTACACCTGTTGTATTCAGCATTTCACTGTGAGGTCTACTATACCTGTTGTATTCAGCATTTCACTGTGAGGTCTACTACACCTGTTGTATTCAGCATTTCACTGTGAGGTCTCCTATACCTGTTGTATTCAGCATTTCACTGTGAGGTCTACTACACCTGTTGTAGTCAGCATTTCACTGTGAGGTCTACTACACCTGTTGTATTCAGCATTTCACTGTAAGGTCTACTACACCTGTTGTATTCAGCATTTCACTGTGAGGTCTACTACACCTGTTGTATTCAGCATTTCACTGTAAGGTCTACTACACCTGTTGTATTCAGCATTTCACTGTGAGGTCTACTACACCTGTTGTATTCAGCATTTCACTGTAAGGTCTACTACACCTGTTGTATTCAGCATTTCACTGTGAGGTCTACTACACCTGTTGTATTCGGCATTTCACTGTAAGATCTACTACACCTGTTGTATTCAGCATTTCACTGTGAGGTCTACACCTGTTGTATTCAGCATTTCATTGTAAGGTCTACTACACCTGTTGTATTCGGCATTTCACTGTAAGATCTACTACACCTGTTGTATTCAGCATTTCACTGTAAGGTCTACTACACCTGTTGTATTCAGCATTTCATTGTAAGGTCTACTACACCTGTTGTATTCGGCATTTCACTGTAAGATCTACTACACCTGTTGTATTCAGCATTTCACTGTAAGGTCTACTACACCTGTTGTATTCAGCATTTCACTGTAAGGTCTACTACACCTGTTGTATTCAGCATTTCACTGTGAGATCTACTTCACCTGTTGTATTCAGCATTTCACTGTGAGGTCTACTACACCTGTTGTATTCAGCATTTCACTGTAAGGTCTACTACACCTGTTGTATTCAGCATTTCACTGTGAGGTCTACTACACCTGTTGTATTCAGCGCACGTAACACATTTGATTTGATACTCCATCGATAAATAACACATCTTTATTCAGTACTAAATAAATCATGAAAAATGAAATAAAACAAGGAAGACATAAAATATACTTAAATTAATTCAGTGTTATTCCTGTAATTAATACAGAAGGTTCCGGTGTTATTCCTGTAATTAATACAGAAGGTTCCGGTGTTATTCCTGTAATTAATACAGAAGGTTCCGGTGTTATTCCTGTAATTAATACAGAAGGTTCCGGTGTTATTCCTGTAATTAATACAGAAGGTTCCGGTGTTATTCCTGTAATTAATACAGAAGGTTCCGGTGTGATTCCTGTAATTAATACAGCAGGTTCCAGTGTGATTCCTGTAATTAATACAGCAGGTTCCGGTGTTATTCCTGTAATTAATACAGCAGGTTCCGGTGTTATTCCTGTAATTAATACAGAAGGTTCCGGTGTTATTCCTGTAATTAATACAGAAGGTTCCGGTGTGATTCCTGTAATTAATACAGAAGGTTCCGGTGTTATTCCTGTAATTAATACAGACGTTTCCAGTGCAAAGCGTTATAAGGTACTAGAGAAATAAGGAGCATCTCTGTGTGTCACAACACACTGGTTAAATCAACGTTGTTTCCACTTCATTTCAATTAAATTGAACCGATGAGGAATAGACGTTGAATTGACGTCTGTGCCCAGTTGGCAGACCCGCTTTCCCTGCAGGAAATCAACTATGGCTCAGTCCACCAGATGGAGCTCTGGCAGTAGACGGTTAACAAGTGGTGTCCTGTCCTGTCCTCTCCTCTCCTATCCTGTCCTCTCCTGTCCTGTCCTCTCCTCTCCTGTTCTTTCCTCTCCTCTCCTGTCCTTTCCTCTCCTCTCCTCTCCTCTCCTGTCCTGTCCTCTCCTCTCCTCTCCTCTCCTCTCCTCTCCTCTCCTCTCCTCTCCTCTCCTCTCCTCTCCTCTCCTCTCCTCTCCTCTCCTCTCCTCTCCTCTCCTCTCCTCTCCTCTCCTCTCCTGTCCTGTCCTCTCCGTTCCTGTATAACTCTGGAGAATGATGTGTAGCTTGGGAACTGCTCAACCAGCCTATCAGCCGTCAGGGAACTGCTCAACCAGCCTATCAGCCGTCAGGGAACTGCTCAACCAGCATATCAGCTATCAACGATGCTCAGAACCTTGACAGCCAGTGGATACCATGACAACACATCCAATAATTTACCCTGAAAGAATGCCAGACCAGACTCATGGAATTAGAATGTTTTTTGGGTCAGAACCTTTTTTACACGTGACTGGATCTGTCAATGATTTATTACTCACAGACCTCCCACCCACAGATCTGCAGAATAACAGCATGTAGCCTATCACTCATTATGGCTTACACCATGATCTAAGGACACATTTCCATAGTTTGGACATGTTTTGGATCAAACCTAGAACAGGGGCAGCCGTGGGCGAGAGACACCTAAATAGAACCCATGCATACACATCACTAATCACTTGTTACCGTAGTGACGCAAATGGCTTTACCCTAGTGACTGCTTGGGGGGGTGGGACAGAGAGAGACATACAGAGAGAGAGCGAGACAGAGACAGACAGCGAGAAAGAGAGAGACAGAGAGAGAAAGAGAAAGAGAGAGAGAGAGAGAGAGAGAGAGAGAAAGAGAAAGAGAAAGAGAGAGAGAGAGAGAGAGAGAGAGAGAGAGAGAGACACAGAGAGACAAAGACACAGAGAGACAAAGACACAGAGAGACAGAGACACAGAGAGACAGAGAGACAAAGACACAGAGGCACAGAGACAAAGACACAGAGAGACAAAGACACAGAGAGACAGAGACACAGAGAGACAGAGAGACAAAGACACAGAGAGACAGAGAGACAAAGACACAGAGAGACAAAGACACAGAGAGACAGAGACACAGAGAGACAGAGAGACAAAGACACAGAGAGACAAAGACACAGAGAGACAGAGACACAAAGACACAGAGAGACAGAGACACAGAGAGACAGAGAGACAAAGACACAGAGAGGCAGAGACACAGAGAGACAGAGAGACAAAGACACAGAGAGGCAGAGAGACAAAGACACAGAGAGGCAGAGACACAGAGAGACAGAGAGACAAAGACACAGAGAGGCAGAGATTGAGATGAACACAACGTTCTAAGCAGAATCCGGACTGGATTAAAAAAAAATTACAGACCACATTTACGCCCTCCACACCCTAATTGACAAACATGTCAACCAAAACAAAGACAAAACTACTCATTTTTTGTAGACTACAAGAAAGCATTTGATTCAATTTGGCACAAAAGTATTTTTATAAACTAATAGAAAGTGGTATTGAAGGGAAAACATATGATGTTATTAAATCAATGTACACTAAAAACAAATGTCTGGTTAAAATTGGCAGAAAGCAAAGAGACTTCTTCTCTCAGGGACGTGGAGTGAAACAGGGCTGTCCAATAAGTCCAACACTATTTAACATCTACATTAATGAATTAACAACAAGCAAACAGACTTCTTCTCTCAGGGACGTGGAGTGAAACAAGGCTGTCCAATAAGTCCAACACTATTTAACATCTACATTAATGAATTGGCAAAAACATTAGAAGAATCGGCACCCTACACAACATCGAGGAGGGGTTACAACAGCATCTAGATCATCTGCACAGGTTCTGTCAGACCTGGGCTCTGAGCGTTAATCACAGGTTCTGTCAGACCTGGGCTCTGACCGTTAACCACAGGTTCTGTCAGACCTGGGCTCTGACCATTAACCACAGGTTCTGTCAGACCTGGGCTCTGACCATTAACCACAGGTTCTGTCAGACCTGGGCTCTGACTGTTAATCACAGGTTCTGTCAGACCTGGGCTCTGACCGTTAACCACAGGTTCTGTCAGACCTGGGCTCTGACCGTTAACCACAGGTTCTGTCAGACCTGGGCTCTGACCGTTAACCACAGGTTCTGTCAGACCTGGGCTCTGACCGTTAACCACAGGTTCTGTCAGACCTGGGCTCTGACCGTTAACCACAGGTTCTGTCAGACCTGGGCTCTGACTGTTAATCACAGGTTCTGTCAGACCTGGGCTCTGACCGTTAACCACAGGTTCTGTCAGACCTGGGCTCTGACCGTTAACCACAGGTTCTGTCAGACCTGGGCTCTGACTGTTAATCACAGGTTCTGTCAGACCTGGGCTCTGACCGTTAACCACAGGTTCTGTCAGACCTGGGCTCTGACCGTTAACCACAGGTTCTGTCAGACCTGGGCTCTGACCATTAACCACAGGTTCTGTCAGACCTGGGCTCTGACCATTAACCACAGGTTCTGTCAGACCTGGGCTCTGACCGTTAACCACAGGTTCTGTCAGACCTGGGCTCTGACCATTAACCACAGGTTCTGTCAGACCTGGGCTCTGACCATTAACCACAGGTTCTGTCAGACCTGGGCTCTGACCATTAACCACAGGTTCTGTCAGACCTGGGCTCTGACCGTTAACCACAGGTTCTGTCAGACCTGGGCTCTGACCATTAACCACAGGTTCTGTCAGACCTGGGCTCTGACCATTAACCACAGGTTCTGTCAGACCTGGGCTCTGACCGTTAACCACAGGTTCTGTCAGACCTGGGCTCTGACCATTAACCACAGGTTCTGTCAGACCTGGGCTCTGACCATTAACCACAGGTTCTGTCAGACCTGGGCTCTGACCATTAACCACAGGTTCTGTCAGACCTGGGCTCTGACCATTAACCACAGGTTCTGTCAGACCTGGGCTCTGACCATTAACCACAGGTTCTGTCAGACCTGGGCTCTGACCATTAACCACAGGTTCTGTCAGACCTGGGCTCTGACCATTAACCACAGGTTCTGTCAGACCTGGGCTCTGACCATTAACCACAGGTTCTGTCAGACCTGGGCTCTGACCATTAACCACAGGTTCTGTCAGACCTGGGCTCTGACCATTAACCACAGGTTCTGTCAGACCTGGGCTCTGACCATTAACCACAGGTTCTGTCAGACCTGGGCTCTGACCATTAACCACAGGTTCTGTCAGACCTGGGCTCTGACTGTTAATCACAGGTTCTGTCAGACCTGGGCTCTGACCGTTAACCACAGGTTCTGTCAGACCTGGGCTCTGACCGTTAACCACAGGTTCTGTCAGACCTGGGCTCTGACTGTTAATCACAGGTTCTGTCAGACCTGGGCTCTGACCGTTAACCACAGGTTCTGTCAGACCTGGGCTCTGACCGTTAACCACAGGTTCTGTCAGACCTGGGCTCTGACTGTTAATCACAGGTTCTGTCAGACCTGGGCTCTGACCGTTAACCACAGGTTCTGTCAGACCTGGGCTCTGACCGTTAATCACAGGTTCTGTCAGACCTGGGCTCTGACCGTTAACCACAGGTTCTGTCAGACCTGGGCTCTGACTGTTAATCACAGGTTCTGTCAGACCTGGGCTCTGACCGTTAACCACAGGTTCTGTCAGACCTGGGCTCTGACCGTTAATCTATAAAAAAAAAAGATTATAATGATATTCAAAAAAAGATCAGGAAATCAGGATGACAAATATAAATTCTATTTGGACACAGTTCTATTAGAACACACCAAAAAATACACGTATCTAGGACTAAATATCAGCAACACAGGTAGCTTTCACATGGCTGTGAATGAGCTCAGAGACAAAGCAAGAAGAGCATTCTATGCCATTAAAGGGAACATCAAAATCAAAATTCCAATTAGAATCTGTCTCAATCAATCTTCCAATCAGTTCTAGAACCAATTGCTCTATATGGCAGTGAAGTATGGGGTCCAATCTCTAATAATGAATTTATCAAATGGGACAAACATCGAATCAAAACACTAAATGCAGAACTTTGCAAGACATTATTGCAATTGCATAGAAAAACTCCAAATAACCCATGTAGAGAATTGGGCCGATACCTTCCTCATTCAAATAGAAAAAAGGGACATCACATTTTACAACCATCTAAAAACAAGTGACCCCGAAACGTTCCATCACACAGCTCTACAATGTCAAGAGATTAAACAAGAGAAGAGTCCCCTCAGCCAGCTGGTTCTGAGGCTCAGTTCACTAACTCAAACCAACCCCGTAAAGCCTAAGGACAGCACTCAACCAGCTGGTTCTGAGGCTCAGTTCACTAACTCAAACCAACCCCGTAGAGTCTCAGGACAGCACTCAGCCAGCTGGTTCTGAGGCTCAGTTCACTAACTCAAACCAACCCCGTAGAGCCTCAGGACAGCACTCAGCCAGCTGGTTCTGAGGCTCAGTTCACTAACTCAAACCAACCCCGTAGAGCCTCAGGACAGCACTCAGAACATCTCGCCCAACAAAATCATCACAAAACAAAAGTAAAAAATTGGAAAGACACCACAAAAAATCTAAGTAACTTCAATGCTATTTGTCTCTCAAGAGACCGGTCGTCACAAACAAACCTGGCTACCCAGAGAGCACAGTCTGGCTATAGAGACCGGTCGTCACAAACAAACCTGGCTGCCCAAAGAGGACAGTCTGGCTATAGAGACCGGTCGTCACAGACAAACCTGGCTGCCCAGAGAGGACAGTCTGGCTATAGAGACCGGTCGTCACAGACAAACCTGGCTGCCCAGAGAGGACAGTCTGGCTATAGAGACCGGTCGTCACAGACAAACCTGGCTGCCCAGAGAGGACAGTCTGGCTATAGAGACCGGTCGTCACAGACAAACCTGGCTACCCAGAGAGGACAGTCTGGCTATAGAGACCAGTTGTCACAGACTAACCTGGCTGCCCAGAGAGGACAGTCTGGCTATAGAGACCGGTCGTCACAGACAAACCTGGCTGCCCAGAGAGGACAGTCTGGCTATAGAGACCAGTTGTCACAGACTAAGCTGGCTGCCCAGAGAGGACAGTCTGGCTATAGAGACCGGTCGTCACAGACAAACCTGGCTGCCCAGAGAGGACAGTCTGGCTACAGAGACCGGTCGTCACAGACAAACCTGGCTGCCCAGAGAGGACCGGCTGTGCCCACTCTACTCCAGGGGAGAGGTAGAGACAGAGCTGCATTTCCTATTACACTGTGACAAATAGTCAGACCTAAGAGAATATTTATTTCCCAAAATTATAATTCAATACAAAGAATTTGAAACTATATAATGAGGAAAAAACTCATATTTATTGGGTGAAAAGCCACAATGTGTTTTGGCAGCCGATATGTGTCCCCCTGCCACAACATGAGGGACTGCCATTGAAAAGGGCAATGGAATGTCAATAATATTTCCCATTTATTTTTGTTTTGGCTTTCATATCATGTCATGTTGCTTCTCAGTGTGACTGCTCTACTACTATTGCCTTAATCTATTATCCACAACTACTATTATTATTGCTGTTGGTCCCACCATTCTTGTTATATGTATACCTTGACAATGTAAGTCATTTAACTTGCCATGTCAATAAAGTCAATTGAATTGAATTGAGAGACAGAGAGAGAGAGAGAGAGAGAGAGAGAGAGAGAGAGAGAGAGAGAGAGAGAGAGAGAAAGAGAGAGAGAGAGAGAGAGAGAGATGGACAGAGAGAGAGAGAGAGAGGGAGAGATACAAAGAGAAAGACAGTGAGATAGAGAGAGAGAAAGACAGCGAGATAGAGAGACAGACAGAGACAGAGAGAGAGATGGACAGAGAGAGAGAGGGAGAGAGACAAAGAGAAAGACAGTGAGATAGAGAGACAGACAAAGAGAGAGAAAGACAGTGAGATAGAGAGAAAGAGAGACAGAGAGAGACAGAGAGAGAGAGAGAGAGAGAGAGACAGAGAGAGAGAGAGAGAGAGAGAGAGAGAGAGAGAGAGAGCATGATCAGCAGCATAGCTCCTGAAATCTTTTTATAGAGATTAACATTCAAAACTTCACAAAAAGCCCAATAGGAGATAAACCTCTACCGCTAGCCACCTAACCAGCTAACCAGCTAACCACCTAACCAGTTAGCCAACAGGACCCCAGAGGAGAAAACATTGCAAAACTCTGTCAGCAACCTCAACAAGTGAGAGAACACTTGAAAAGAAGGAGAGAGAACAGTCAGCTATTTTCTTTGTCTTTCACTACATTTAGGAGGATAACCGCTAAGCTAGGCTACACTCTTATGAAAAAAATGGTTCCAAAGGGGTTCTCTGGTTGTCCCCATGGGAGCACCCTTTTTTGGTTTCAGGTAGAACCCTCTGTGGGTTTGTCGTGGAGGTTCCAACAAACTTGATGCACCATAGTGAACGTCTGTCAGGAGCTCTACCGAGGCAGTCCCGTTAGTTTCCTTGTATACAAGTTATATTTGCACGATTTAGCTTACTCTTTCATAATGAATTAATCATTAACTTCTTCGGGGTAGTGGGCAGCATTTTCACTTTTGGATAAATAACGTGCCCAAATTCAACTTCCTGCTACTCATCCCCGGAATATAAGATATGCATATTATTAGTAGATTTGGATAGAAAACACAACAGTTTCTAAAACGGTTTGAATCATGTCTGTGAGTATAACAGAACTTATGTAGCAGGCAAAGCCAAGTTTGCAGAGCCAATTTAAGCAGTTATTTTAGCATTGCCTATTTTCTCTCCGTTTCTAGAGATCTCCCGAATCTGGTCTAGGGCACACGCATATTGACTTTCACAGGGAAGAGAGAGAACACATGTTATAACAGTTTCACACCAACCTTGATCAGAATGAGATTGGGGCAAGGTTGGCCCAAGCTACAATCTAATGTCTCTTCTCACATTGTAGGGGCATAGCTCTGTCTCTAGAAGCCTCACCTTTCCAAATCATAATTATAACTATTGATAAATTATCCAATCAAAATGTAGAATGACAGTGCTTAGAACCAACGTGAAGCACTATCATTTTAATTTAAAGACTCTCAATTTAGCACACACACTGATACTGGCATTATGTACATTTACTAAACAACAGTTTAGATTCGGGCATTTCTGATTCAGGAAATCCAGACAAATAATTTACTGTATGATTCTACTAATATTCTTAATCCAAAAAATAAATGTCAGAGAATAACACAGTCGAACCCCCCCCCCCCCCCCCCCACAAACTGGCTTTATACTCCCTTATCATCTTGGCGATCTCACTGCAGAGTTACAGGTTAAGGAGTCAGAGGGCCAATCCTTAGGGAGACATCCCCAGCATCCAGCAGACCCAAGCTGCTGAGATGTGTTATTGAAGCAGGGCAAAAACAAAGAAAACAACAACAGCAAGACACATCTATCACTCGAAGTGGGGGAAAACTGTCATCCATTTGGAGAAACTGTCAATCATTAGCAACATATATTTATTGATTTTACTGGCAGGCATGTGAAGAAAATCTATTTGCATATTTACCAAAGGGCCCCAGGGACTGGTAGTTCTGGTCATTGGTAATTCCACCTTTGGACACATGACTCACATGTCACATCTGTTTCACCTGTCTTTGTGATTGTCTCCACCCCCCTCCAGGTGTCTCCCATCTTCTCCATTATCCCCAGTGTATTTATACCAGTGTTCTCTGTTTGTCTGTTGCCAGTTCGTCTTGTGTTGTCAGGTCTCATCAGAGTGTTTTCCCATCTCCCTGCTTTTCTCAAGTTCTGTTCCCTAAGTTTCCCCGGTTTTGACAATTCTGCCTGCCTGGACCCTGAGACTGCCTGCCGTCCTGTACCTTATGGACTCTGATCTGGATTACTGAGACTGCCTGACGTTCTGTACCTTATGGACGCCGATCTGGATTACTGAGACTGCCTGCCGTTCTGTACCTTATGGACTCCGATCTGGATTACTGACCTCTGCCTGCCCTGACCCTGAGACTGCCTGCTGTTCGGTACCTTTTGGACTCTGATCTGGATTACTGACCTCTGCCTGCCGTTCTGTACCTTATGGACTCCGATCTGGATTACTGACCTCTGCCTGCCCTTGAACCTGATAAACTTTTGTTACTTCGACACGGTCTGCATCTGAGTCTTTTCCTGAAACGTGATATCACATCGTGATTCATTCATCCAAAAAAACAACACTGCCTGTTAAATCAAAACTACACCAATTAGAATTACAACCCTTGGTAACTCCATTAAGTAAATAATTGTATCCCATAAGGTAATGGTAAAATAGACTACGGACTGGTGTCCCTCATTCAGGGGCAGAGCTCTCTCTCTCTCTGTCCTTCTCATGGTCTGAATCAAACATGGGACTATTGATAAATGATAAACTTATTCTAATTATTACTATTTACATATAGCCCATTTCAATCTCTCCAGTCTTTCTAGTGTGGTCGATCAGGCCTCACCAGGAAGTCAGAACAGAACAGAGGTCAGAGGTCAGTCAGCCCTATTAATTGAGTGTACCTCAGACATTATTTAAAGATATTTCAAACATTTCAAACATTTTGCGTATCACGTTTACATTGGGATTTTCAAGAGAATTTTCAAGAGAATTTGCATGTGTGCATGTGTGCAACCAAAACTCTGACAATAAAAAAATTCTGAAAATGTCATGCGTACAGCATCCTAAAACCAAAATAAAAAGACAATATTTCAAAACAGAGTATCTACCACTAACACATATTAATTAACAGGTAGGTTGTGTGTGGATGCTGGTGTGTATATACTAAAAAGCCATTACTCCCTTAACAGCTGGATCCGGCTGCTCTTCTTCAGCACGTGCCTTTCAAAAGGGAGAGGTACAGAATCACTGATAAACATGAACAACAACAAACTTGGTAGCGGACATTCCATCAGTCGTATACAGAATTATACTTCAGACACGTCAGAGGATACAGTGTCCCGTCAAGCTGTCTAAAGTAAACGATCCCAGAGCACCTCTCCAGTAATCGTTGTCATTTTGACCTGTTGCGTTGACACACAATTCTGTACAAACTGTCCCTGGGACATAAACTTAGTCAAAATATAAAAACCTGTTGTTTAACAAATCTGGACCTTCAAAATGTCGGTGCTTATCAGCTCAGTATTCGGTACTAAAACATTTACTTGGATCTACTTCATTCTGAACACAGTTCTACGTAATGGAAAAAATATGATTGTTTTAAGATGACATTACGTTCTTACTTAAATCCCAAACTATAGAATTGAGTAAAAAAATGTGTCGTATTTAATAATTCATACCGCTGTCCCAAAATTCGCCACTGTGTCTCCACTTACAGCCTGTTTGAGTTCAGTGTGTACTGGCGGGTGTATCTATTGTCCCACATGAAGCTTATCTCTAACCCAAACAACAGATGACTTAAACACGAGAGCAGTGGGCCTTGAAGAGTGAGCAGCCTCTAATTTAATATCAGACTCAATGCTCAATCCCTCTGGCCGACTTGTTAATATAACTAAGATATTGAATTATTAGAATGCAATCTGAAAGCCAATTACCATTCACCTTGTTACTTTCACTAGTCTCCATTTCTGCTTCACACTTATTAAGTGTCAATTGTTTTAAGATTTATAAGTAATGTGCCAAATTTATAAAATACATTGGTTGATTCAGAAGGGGAGAGATAAACTGTTACTTTAACTGGGCTAGCAGGTAGCCTAGTGGTTAGAGCGTTGGACTAGTAACCGAAAGGTTGCAAGATCAAATCCCCGAGCTGACAAGGTACAAATCTGTTGTTCTGCCCTTGAACAAGGCAGTTAACCCACTTTTCCTAGACCAGTTAACCCACTGTTCCTAGACCAGTTAACCCACTGTTCCTAGACCAGTTAACCCACTGTTCCTAGACCAGTTAACCCACTGTTCCTAGACCAGTCAACCCACTGTTCCTAGACCAGTTAACCCACTGTTCCTAGACCAGTTAACCCACTGTTCCTAGACCAGTTAACCCACTGTTCCTAGACCAGTTAACCCACTGTTCCAAGACCAGTTAACCCACTGTTCCTAGACCAGTTAACCCACTGTTCCTAGACCAGTTAACCCACTGTTCCTAGACCAGTTAACCCACTGTTCCTAGACCAGTTAACCCACTGTTCCTAGACCAGTCAACCCACTGTTCCTAGACCAGTTAACCCACTGTTCCTAGACCAGTCAACCCACTGTTCCTAGACCAGTTAACCCACTGTTCCTAGACCAGTCAACCCACTGTTCCTAGACCAGTTAACCCACTGTTACTAGACCAGTTAACCCACTGTTCCTAGACCAGTTAACCCACTGTTCCTAGACCAGTCAACCCACTGTTCCTAGGCCAGTTAACCCACTGTTCCTAGACCAGTTAACCCACTGTTCCTAGACCAGTCAACCCACTGTTCCTAGACCAGTTAACCCACTGTTCCTAGACCAGTTAACCCACTGTTCCTAGACCAGTCAACCCACTGTTCCTAGACCAGTTAACCCACTGTTCCTAGACCAGTCAACCCACTGTTCCTAGACCAGTTAACCCACTGTTCCTAGGCCAGTCAACCCACTGTTCCTAGACCAGTCAACCCACTGTTCCTAGACCAGTTAACCCACTGTTCCTAGACCAGTTAACCCACTGTTCCTAGACCAGTCAACCCACTGTTCCTAGACCAGTTAACCCACTGTTCCTAGACCAGTTAACCCACTGTTCCTAGACCAGTCAACCCACTGTTCCTAGGCCAGTTAACCCACTGTTCCTAGACCAGTTAACCCACTGTTCCTAGACCAGTCAACCCACTGTTCCTAGGCCAGTTAACCCACTGTTCCTAGGCCAGTTAACCCACTGTTCCTAGACCAGTCAACCCACTGTTCCTAGACCAGTTAACCCACTGTTCCTAGACCAGTTAACCCACTGTTCCTAGACCAGTTAACCCACTGTTCCTAGACCAGTTAACCCACTGTTCCTAGGCCAGTTAACCCACTGTTCCTAGACCAGTCAACCCACTGTTCCTAGACCAGTTAACCCACTGTTCCTAGACCAGTTAACCCACTGTTCCTAGACCAGTTAACCCACTGTTCCCAGGCCAGTTAACCCACTGTTCCTAGACCAGTTAACCCACTGTTCCTAGACCAGTTAACCCACTGTTCCTAGACCAGTTAACCCACTGTTCCCAGGCTGTCATCCAAAGTAATAATTTGTTCTTTAACTGACTTCCCTAGTTAAATAAAGGTAAAATAAATGCAAATAAATAAATCAAATCAGTCCACTGTCATTGGAATGTTCTATCCAAAAGGTACCTGAAGTAAACTGGGGGGCCGTGTCAGATCCTAACTCCTCCTGGGGGAGTGGTTCAATTTGCCTGCTTACTCACTGGTTTAGTATCTCATCGTTTGGGATACAATAAACTGTAGCATTAAGTTTTGTTAACAGAAAATCTTGTTCAACACAGATTTACTGGTTAAGGGGGTAAGTCAAGTGTTGTACAATGCTTTAACCTTATCGTACCTCAAATGATCCATAAAGGGACCATGCTGAACATTCCCAAGAATACTTCTAACACCACTTACGTAGGTCTAGGTGTTGTATATTATTATAATTTGTTATATTGTTACTTCGTCAGATCTCTTGTAAGCCCTTATACTCAATATGATGTTACTTTACCTCTAGTAACCCATTATACTCAATATGATGTTACTTTACCTCTAGTAACCCATTATACTCAATATGATGTTACTTTACCTCTAGTAACCCATTATACTCAATATGATGTTACTTTACCTCTAGTAACCCATTATACTCAATATGATGTTACTTTACCTCTGGTAACCCATTGTACATTTGTGTTACATCACAAATTCCTCCTCTACACCAGTGTTCTATTCATACAGGGGTTTACATATTCACACAGGGGTTTACATATTCATACAGGGGTTTACATATTCATACGGGGGTTTACATATCCATACAGGGGTTTACATATTCATACAGGGGTTTACAAATCCATACAGGGGTTTACATATTCATATGGGGGTTTACATATTCATACAGGGGTTTACATATCCATACAGGGGTTTACATATTCATACAGGGGTTTACATATTCATACGGGGGTTTACATATTCATATAGGGTTTACATATTCATACAGGGGTTTACATATTCATACGGGGGTTTACATATCCATACAGGGGTTTACATATTCATACAGGGGTTTACATATTCATACGGGGTTTACATATTCATACAGGGGTTTACATATTCATACAGGGGTTTACATATTCATGCAGGGGTTTACATATTCATGCAGGGGTTTACATATTCATACAGGGGTTTACATATTCATGCAGGGGTTTACATATTCATGCAGGGGTTTACATATTCATGCAGGGGTTTACATATTCATGCAGGGGTTTACATATTCACTAGTGTTCTATTTAACAGCCTATTCAAGAATAGTACTTTCTCCTTTCATATCTCTACTTACATAATAAAGTTATACCATCAAACTCCACTGATGAGTCATGCTATCCTCGTGTAATATAAAGTCATGCTATCCTCGTGTAATATAAAGTCATGCTATCCTCGTGTAATATAAAGTCATGCTATCCTCGTGTAATATAAAGTCATGCTATCCTCGTGTAATATAAAGTCATGCTATCCTCGTGTAATATAAAGTCATGCTATCCTCGTGTAATATAAAGTCATGCTATCCTCGTGTAATATAAGTCATGCTATCCTCGTGTAATATAAAGTCATGCTATCCTCGTGTAATATAAAGTCATGCTATCCTCGTGTAATATAAAGTCATGCTATCCTCGTGTAATATAAAGTCATGCTATCCTCGTGTAATATAAAGTCATGCTATCCTCGTGTAATATAAAGTCATGCTATCCTCGTGTAATATAAAGTCATGCTATCCTCGTGTAATATAAAGTCATGCTATCCTCGTGTAATATAAAGTCATGCTATCCTCGTGTAATATAAAGTCATGCTATCCTCGTGTAATATAAAGTCATGCTATCCTCGTGTAATATAAAGTCATGCTATCCTCGTGTAATATAAAGTCATGCTATCCTCGTGTAATATAAAGTCATGCTATCCTCGTGTAATATAAAGTCATGCTATCCTCGTGTAATATAAAGTCATGCTATCCTCGTGTAATATAAAGTCATGCTATCCTCGTGTAATATAAAGTCATGCTATCCTCGTGTAATATAAAGTCATGCTATCCTCGTGTAATATAAAGTCATGCTATCCTCGTGTAATATAAAGTCATGCTATCCTCGTGTAATATAAAGTCATGCTATCCTCGTGTAATATAAAGTCATGCTATCCTCGTGTAATATAAAGTCATGCTATCCTCGTGTAATATAAAGTCATGCTATCCTCGTGTAATATAAAGTCATGCTATCCTCGTGTAATATAAAGTCATGCTATCCTCGTGTAATATAAAGTCATGCTATCCTCGTGTAATATAAAGTCATGCTATCCTCGTGTAATATAAAGTCATGCTATCCTCGTGTAATATAAAGTCATGCTATCCTCGTGTAATATAAAGTCATGCTATCCTCGTGTAATATAAAGTCATGCTATCCTCGTGTAATATAAAGTCATGCTATCCTCGTGTAATATAAAGTCATGCTATCCTCGTGTAATATAAAGTCATGCTATCCTCGTGTAATATAAAGTCATGCTATCCTCGTGTAATATAAAGTCATGCTATCCTCGTGTAATATAAAGTCATGCTATCCTCGTGTAATATAAAGTCATGCTATCCTCGTGTAATATAAAGTCATGCTATCCTCGTGTAATATAAAGTCATGCTATCCTCGTGTAATATAAAGTCATGCTATCCTCGTGTAATATAAAGTCATGCTATCCTCGTGTAATATAAAGTCATGCTATCCTCGTGTAATATAAAGTCATGCTATCCTCGTGTAATATAAAGTCATGCTATCCTCGTGTAATATAAAGTCATGCTATCCTCGTGTAATATAAAGTCATGCTATCCTCGTGTAATATAAAGTCATGCTATCCTCGTGTAATATAAAGTCATGCTATCCTCGTGTAATATAAAGTCATGCTATCCTCGTGTAATATAAAGTCATGCTATCCTCGTGTAATATAAAGTCATGCTATCCTCGTGTAATATAAAGTCATGCTATCCTCGTGTAATATAAAGTCATGCTATCCTCGTGTAATATAAAGTCATGCTATCCTCGTGTAATATAAAGTCATGCTATCCTCGTGTAATATAAAGTCATGCTATCCTCGTGTAATATAAAGTCATGCTATCCTCGTGTAATATAAAGTCATGCTATCCTCGTCTCGTGTAATATAAAGTCATGCTATCCTCGTGTAATATAAAGTCATGCTATCCTCGTGTAATATAAAGTCATGCTATCCTCGTGTAATATAAAGTCATGCTATCCTCGTGTAATATAAAGTCATGCTATCCTCGTGTAATATAAAGTCATGCTATCCTCGTGTAATATAAAGTCATGCTATCCTCGTGTAATATAAAGTCATGCTATCCTCGTGTAATATAAAGTCATGCTATCCTCGTGTAATATAAGTCATGTTACCCTCAGAGACATGTTATCCTCATCACTACTGAGAAATGTTATCATGTTATCTCTAATGAAACATGTTATCCTGTTATCTCTAATGAAACATGTTATCGTGTTAACTCTAATGAAACATGTTATCATGTTATCTCTAATGAAACATGTTATCGTGTTAACCTCGTTACAAACAAGAAATGTTATCGTATGAGACATGTTATCCTCTGAGACATGTTACGTATGAAAAATGTTATCCTCTACCTGCAGATACAACAGGTAGTGGTGGACCGAACCCTAGATAACAGAACCTTAGATAAAAGAACCCTAGATAACAGAAGCCCAGATAACAGAAGCCCAGATAAAAGAAGCCTAGATAACAGAAGCCTAGATAACAGAACCCTAGATAACAGGACCCTAGATAAAATAACCCTAGATAACAGAACCCTAGGTAACAGAACCCTAGGTAACAGAACCCTAGATAACAGAACCCTAGATAACAGAACCCTAGGTAACAGAACCCTGGATAAAAGAACACTAGATAACGTTACAGATCAGAAAAACTCACAACCAGCTCACACAGAATGCCCCAACCAGCTCACACAGAACTGGTTGGGGCATTCATTCATCTCTTTCACACGTGAGCTCGTCCCCTGACAGCTCTCATTCACTCAATAATTTATAGCAACATTTACATCTCTTATTGTCCAATGTTCAATCGGCGTATTATTCATATTTCAATCTTGTTATCCAAAATAAAATCAGCTTAATAGCCACATTTCAATCAATCAATCTTATTATTCAATCAGCTTAATCTTAATCTTATTATCCAAATTCCAATCTTAAACAGTAATCAATTCAATCCATTTATTAACCAAATTTCAGTCAGTCAAATTTCAATCAGCTTAATGTCATATCTCACAATCACACACTTTCACATCCACTTAGCACTATTCTCAAACACACTCGGAAATCTCCCCTATTACCCCTGTGCATCTTCAACGATACTCTTGCCATTACTTGCTATGCACCATATGTATCTCCTATACATATATAACACACCACATATTCAAAAACACCTTGTGTTATTTGTAGTGGCAGCAGACCACGTAGACATTTCTTATGAATGCCTACAGACAGCTGTCAGTCGGGCTTTCCATGGTACCGTTACACCCTCGCTCTAGTTTTCATAAAACTAGTGAATAGCCTTCTCTCTATAAGACTATGGGTACCTTTTAATGCGTTACTCGCATTTAAATTTACTTACTGAAATCAGTTGCCGTCCCTCAATTGTTCGCGGATTATGTGTCTTCTCCTGGGCAGCTCACATTAAGGGTCTGGTCTGGGCGGGTCCTCATCCTCTTTTGGTCAGACGGGAATTTTCCTCACGCTTCATAAAATGCTGCAACGGTTTTCCTCTCAGACCCCCACTGGAAAGCTCCGCCGGCAGAATCAATCATCCTGTTCGTTGACGCCAAATTGTCGTGGGAATTCTTACACAGGGACATTCAAAGTCAATCTTAGGTTAATAATTGTTTATTATCAGCGCGCTGGAGAGGTTCCAACAAACTTGATGCACCATAGTGAACGTCTGTCAGGAGCTCTACCGAGGCAGTCCCGTTAGTTCCCTTGTATACAAGTTATATTTGCACGATTTAGCTTTTTCATTCATAATTAATTCATAATTTACGTTTGCTTCATTCATGTGACCGACTAATACTGGTTCATAACATGTGACAGACCAACACCGCACGAGGCTTCTTCTCTCTAAGCTGAGATCTTAAAACGGAGAAATCCCTTTTCTCTAAGGTTTCTGGGCGCACTTCAAAATCGCAGATACTGATAGTGAGGATTCATTCAATCGGTCACTTGCATAAACACAGAAATTGGTTTATAGAAAAGCACAACCATAAACATTTCCATCACAGGTTCTACGTGGAAGTGGCTGCATCACAGCTTGGTATGGCGACAGTTTGGCATCTGACCGCAAGGCGCTACAGAAGGTAGTGTGTATGGCCCGGTACATAACTTGGGCTGAGATCCCTGCCATTCAGGACCTCTATAGCAGGAAGTGTCAGAGGAAGGACATAAAAATTGCCACCCAAGTCATAGATTGTGCACTTGCCCTGTGCGGTAGCAGCAGGACCCTGAACAGCTTCTACCTCCAAGCTATAAGACGGCTAAATAATTTGTTAAGTAGTTCATATCTGCATTGACCCTTTTTGCACTAACTCTTTTGACTCATCACATATAATGTTGTTACTGTTGTATCCTGTTGCCTAGTCACTTTATCCCTACCTATATGTACAGTACATACAGTGAATTCAGAAAGTATTCAGACCCCTACATTTTTTCCACATTTTGTTACATTACAGCCGTTACATCTGAAACAGATGTAATATTTTTTCCCCCCCTCATCAATCTACTCACAACCATAATGACAAAGCAGAAACTGTTTTTTTACAAGTTTTCTACAAATGTATAAATAATAAAGAACATAAATATCACATGTACATACCGTCTCAACTACCTCGTACCCCTGCACATCAACTCAGTACCCCGTAGCCAAGTTATCGTTACTCATTGTGTATTTATTCCTTATGCTAATTCTTTTAACTGTTGTACATTTTCAATAGTTTTCTCTCTGCATTGTTGGGAAGGGCCCATAAGTAAGTATTTCACTGTTAGTCTAGACCTGTTGTTTAAGAAGCATGTGCTTTTTTTCATTGTTGATTTGATTAGCTACAAAATATATAGCTTCCTGCCACACCCCTAGGGACAGCCAGTGGAATGACCAACCACAGCTATCGTTGTCTTTCTTACTATTTCATTACTGTAATTAATGGATTACTGTAGTGTCTGCCCTGTTAATTGTTATTACTCATTGAGTATTATTATATTTTCTATTATTATCTATCTGCGTCATCATTGATTTGTCAATTAATCATTCAATTCATGTACAGTTGAAGTCGGAAGTTTACACACACTTAGGTTAGAGTCATTAAAACTCGTTTTTCAACCACTCCACAAATTTCTTGTGAACAAACTATAGTTTTGGCAAGTCGGTTAAGATATCTACTTTGTGCATGACATAAGTGATTTTTCGAACAATTGTTTACAGACAGATTATTTCACTTATAAATCACTGTGTCACAATTCCAGTGGGTCAGAAGTTTACATACATTAAGTTGACTGCCTTTAAATAGCTTGGAAAATTCCAGAAAATGATGTCATGGCTTTAGAAGCTTCTCATAGGCTAATTGAGATAATTTGAGTAAATTGGAGGTGTACCTGTGGATGTATTTTAAGGTCAACCTTCGAACTCAGTGCCTCATTGCTTGACATCATGGGAAAATCAAAATAAATCAGCCAAGACATCAGAAATCAAATTGAAGACCTCCACAAGTCTGGCTCCACCTTGGGAGCAATTTCAAAACGCCATCATGACCATCGTTATATTTGGAGGGAAAGGGGAGGCTTGCAAGACGAAGAACACCATCTCAACTGTGAAGCACGGGGTGACAGCATCATGTTGTGGGTGTGCTTTGCTGCAGGAGAGACTGGTGCACTTCACAAAATAGATGGCATCATGAGGTAGGAAAATGATGTGGATATATTGATGTAAGACATCAAGTTAAAGCTTGGTCACAAATGGGTCTTCCAAACGGACAATGACCCCAAGCATACTTCCAAAGTTGTGGAAAATGGCTTAAGGACAACAAAGTCAAGGTATTGGAGTGGCCATCACAAAATCCTGACCTCAATCCCATCGAAAATTTGTGCGCAGAACTGAAAAAGCATGTGCGAGCAAGGAGGCCTACAAACCTGACTCAGTTACACCAGCTCTGTCAGGAGGAATGGGCCAAAATTCACCCAACTTATTGTGGGAAGCTTGTGGAAGGCTACCCAAAACATTTGACCCAAGTTAAACAATTGAAAGGCAATGCTACCAAATACTAATTGAGTGTATGTAAACTTCTGACCCACTGGGAATGTGATGAAAGAAATAAAAGCTTAAATAAATCATTATCTCTCCTATTATTCTGACATTTCACATTCTGAAAATAAAGTGGTGATCCTAACTGACCTTAAGACAGGGAATTTTTACTAGGATTAAAAGTCAGGAATTTTGAAAAAAACTGAGTTGAAATGTATTTGGCTGAAGGTGTATGTAAACTTCCGACTTCAACTGTATTCATAGAGTCCTATTTACAACAGCAGAACAACAGGAAACCTCCAGAGAGGAAGCAAAGCAGCAGAGGCACGGTGGCTAGGAAAAACTCCCCTAGAAAGGCTGGAACCTAGGAAGAAACCTAGAGAGGAACCAGGCTCTGAGGGGTGGCCAGGAAAAACTCCCCTAGAAAGGCTGGAACCTAGGAAGAAACCTAGAGAGGAACCAGGCTATGAGGGGTGGCCAGGAAAAACTCCCCTAGAAAGGCTGGAACCTAGGAAGAAACCTAGAGAGGAACCAGGCTCTGAGGGGTGGCCAGGAAAAACTCCCCTAGAAAGGCTGGAACCTAGGAAGAAACCTAGATAGGAACCAGGCTCTGAGGGGTGGCCAGGAAAAACCCCTAGAAAGGCTGGAACCTAGGAAGAAACCTAGAGAGGAACCAGGCTCTGGGGGGTGGCCAGGTCTCTTCTGGCTGTTCTGGTTGAGATTATAAAAAAGTACATGGCCAGATCGTTCTTCAAGATGTTCAAATGTTCATAGAAGACCAGCATGGTCTAATAATAATAATAATAATAATAATAATAATCACAGTGGTTGTAGAGGGTGCAATAGGTGGGGGGGGGGGGGGGTTGAACAGGTCAGAGTTCCTTGGCCGCAGGTAGAACAGCAGAAACTGGGTCAGCAGCACGACCAGGTGGACTGGGGACCAGGTGGACTGGGGACCAGGTGGACTGGGGACCAGGTGGACTAGGGACCAGGTGGACTGGGGACCAGGTGGACAGAGGACCAGGTGGACAGAGGACCAGGTGGACTGGGGACCAGGTGGACTAGGGACTGGGGACCAGGTGGACTAGGGACCAGGTGGACTAGGGACCAGGTGGACTGGGGACTGGGGATGAGGTGGACTGGGGACCAGGGACTGGGGACCAGGTGGACTGGGGACTGGGGACCAGGTGGACTAGGGACCAGGTGGACTAGGGACCAGGTGGACTAGGGACCAGGTGGACTAGGGACCAGGTGGACTGGGGACCAGGTGGACTAGGGACCAGGTGGACTGGGGACCAGGTGGACTAGGGACCAGGTGGACTAGGGATGGAGACAGCAAGGAGTCATCAGGCCAGGTAGTCTTGAGGCATGGTTCTAGGGCTCAGGTCCCCCGGGAGGGGAGGGAGAAAGAGTGATGGAAGAATTAGAGGGAGCCTATCTAAGATCACGCAGGAGAATTACACCAAATATAACAGACTGACCCTAGCCCCCCCGGCACATAGAGTATTGCAGCATAGATACAGGAGACTGAGACGGAGACGGGGGGGGACAACAAGGCAGGATATAACCCCACCCACTTTGGCAAAGCACAGCCCTCACACCACTAAAGGGATATCAACAGACCACTAACTTTCAACCCTGAGACAAGGCCGAGTATAGCCCACGAAGATCTCCCCCCACCGCACGAGCCCAAGGACAGGAAGGATGGAAGAGCGCGAGCAAGCCAGTGACTCAGCCCCCGTAATCAGATCAGAGGCAGAGAATCCAGCAAGGGTGGTTTGTCACACCAGGGCCTTATTTCTATCACAGCATATTGGATGACTGTCATTCATATTCCATTCACCCAGTTCAATGTAACAACAATAGGTTTAGGCTACTACATGACACTCTAATTTTCCCGATACCCATCACGAGGTTGCTACAACCTAGCCTATGAATGACAGTTTACAATGTAGGTGCACACAGGTCGAGAGACACATTTGAGGTGACAGACAGTGACATTCAATACCATCTTGCACTCTCTTGTCTGCATCTAGCTGATATAGAAAGTAATCCTTAGTCCAACAGTTGCAAAAGAGAGTTTCTATTGGACAAATTCAGGTATGTTTATCCCCGTTCTGTTCCGTTTGCTTCCGTTTATGAAACAGAATCGGCAGAATGAATACACCCCTAATCACACATAAGCTCAGATCATTTTCATAGCAGCCATGTTGTATAATTCCTTCTCGCATCTACGCGCTCTCCTCCTCTCACCTCTTCCCATCGCTTGTGGACTTCAATGCACAACTCATCAGCTGTATGTGACCAGGCAACAAATAAACTTTTCAAGCCAAACCGTTAAAAAAAAATATATACTATTCTACTGCTTGCATCAGTTATCTGATGTTGAATGTAGTCACGGCTCTATGTAGTACTGTGGAATAGAGTTCCATGTAGTACTGTGGAATAGAGTTCCATGTAGTCATGGCTCTATGTAGTACTGTGGAATAGAGTTCCATGTAGTCACGGCTCTATGTAGTACTGTGCGCCTCCCATAGTCTGTTCTGGACTTGGGGACTGTGAAGAGACCTCTGGTGGCATGTCTTGTAGGGTATGGATGGGTGTCTGAGTTATGTGCCAGTAGTTTAAACAGACAGCTCAGTGCATTCAGCATGTCAACACCTCTCACAAATACAAGTAGTTATGAAGTCCACTTTGAGCCATGAGAGATTGACATATATATGATTAATATTAGCTCTGTGTACATCCAATGGCCAGTCATGCTGCCCTGTTCTGAGCCAATTGCAATTTTCCTAAGTCCCTCTTTGTGGCACCTGACCACACGACTGAACAGTAGTCCAGGTGTGACAAAACTAGGACCTGTAGGACCTGCCTTGTTGATAGTGCTGTTAAGAAGGTAGAAACTAGGACCTGTAGGACCTGCCTTGTTGATAGTGTTGTTAAGAAGGTAGAAACTAGGGCCTGTAGGACCTGCCTTGTTGATAGTGCTGTTAAGAAGGTAGAAACTAGAGCCTGTAGGACCTGCCTTGTTATTAGTGTTGTTAAGAAGGTAGAAACTAGGGCCTGTAGGACCTGCCTTGTTGATAGTGCTGTTAAGAAGGTAGAAACTAGGGCCTGTAGGACCTGCCTTGTTGATAGTGTTGTTAAGAAGGTAGAAACTAGGGCCTGTAGGACCTGCCTTGTTGATAGTGCTGTTAAGGTAGAAACTAGAGCCTGTAGGACCTGCCTTGTTGATAGTGTTGTTAAGAAGGTAGAAACTAGGGCTGTAGGACCTGCCTTGTTGATAGTGTTGTTAAGAAGGTAGAAACTAGGGCCTGTAGGACCTGCCTTGTTGATAGTGTTGTTAAGAAGGTAGAAACTAGGGCCTGTAGGACCTGCCTTGTTGATAGTGTTGTTAAGAAGGTAGAAACTAGAGCCTGTAGGACCTGCCTTGTTGATAGTGTTGTTAAGAAGGTATAAACTAGGGCCTGTAGGACCTGCCTTGTTGATAGTGTTGTTAAGAAGGTAGAAACTAGGGCCTGTAGGACCTGCCTTGTTGATAGTGTTGTTAAGAAGGTAGAAACTAGTACCTGCCTTGTTGATAGTGTTGTTAAGAAGGTAGAAACTAGTACCTGCCTTGTTGATAGTGTTGTTAAGGTAGAGCAGCACTTTATTGTGGACAGACTTCTCCTCATCTTAGCTACTGTTGTATCATTATGTTTTGACCATGACAGTTTACAATCCAGGGTTACTCCAAGCAGTTTAGTCACCTCCACTTGCTCAATTTCCACATTATTTAGTACAAGATTGAGGTTTAGGGTTTCGTGAATGCTTTTGGTTTTGAAATATTTAGGACTAACTTATTCCTTGCCACCCACTCTGAAACCAACTGCAGCTTTTTGTTCAGTGTTGCAGTCATTTCAGTCGCTGTCGTAGCTGACGTGTAGTGTTGAGTCATCAAAATACATAGACACACTGGCCTTACTCAATGTAAGGGGCCGAAACAGCTACCCTGGGGAATTCCTGATTCTACCTGGATTATGTTGGAGAGGCTTTTATTAAAGAACACCCTCTGTGTTCTGTTAGACAGGTAACTCTTTATCCACATTACAGCAGGGTGTGTAAAGCCATAACACATACGCTTTTCCAGCAGCAGACTATGATCGATAATGTCAAAAGCCACAGTGAAGTTTAACAAAACAGCCCCCGCAATCTTTTTCTCATAATTTTTCTCTCAGCCAATCGTAAGTCATTATTTTGTGTAAGTGCTGTGCTTGTTGAGTGTCCTTCCCTGGAAGTGTGCTGAAAGTCTGTTGTCAATTTGTTTACTGTAAAATAGCATTGTATCTCGTCAAACACCATTTTTTCCAAAACTTTACAATGGGTTGGTCACAGGCTGATTGGTCGGCTATTTGAGCCAGTAAAGGGGGCTTTTACTATTCTTGGGTAGCAGAATGACTTTAACTTCCCTCCAGGCCTGAGGGGACACACTCTCTAGTAGGCTTAAATTCAATATATGGCAAATAGGAGTGGCAATATCGTCCGCTATTACCCTCAGTAATTTTCCATCCAAGTTGTCAGACCCCTGTGGTTTGTCATTGTTGATAGACAACAATAATTTTTTCACCTCTTCCTCATTCACTTTACAGAAATCAAAATGTCAGCGTTTGTTGCTGGCATGTCATGCCTAAGTTTACTTATATTGCCAAAATGTAAAAAAAATGTTTTAACTAGTTGCCAATATCAGTCGGTTTTTGTAATGAATGAGCCATCTGATTCAATGAATGATGGACTTTTTTTCCCCAAAATGTAATTGATGCTCCAAAGGTTTTTAACATCATTCATCATATAGTTTTTAACATCATTCATCATATAGTTTTTAACATCATTCATCATATAGTTTTTAACATCATTCATCATATAGTTTTTAACATCATTCATCATATAGTTTTTAACATCATTCATCATATAGTTTTTAACATCATTCATCATATAGTTTTTAACATCATATCATTTGTTTCATAGTGTAGTTTTTTCTTCTTTTCATTCAGTTTAGTCACATGATTTCTCAATTTGCAGGACGTTTGCCAATCGGTTGTGCAGCCAGACTTATTTGCCTCATCCCTCTCAACCAGTGGTGATTTTAGCATTTAAATCTTGGTGGGGGCCAGCAAAGACACTACACTACACAACACAACACTAAACAGTACATTAATTGCACTATAACGGCGTCAAGCGGTGCCCACAAACTGTTAGGGTCCCAACAACAGCTTTCTTTCCAGCACCATGCAGTGAATCCTTACCACCGCTATACCTAGCTATCAGCAGAGCATTTTCTGGCAGTGAAACAGATCATTCAGCCTGATTTACTGCCTTTTCAAAACACAGCTGATATGGTTGACTTGCTTAAACAATTGCGGTTTCTACGGACAATTGAGCTGTACAAACTATAGCAAAAGGGAGCGATGAGTGGATAAGAGGCATTACGTAATTTCCGATTAAGACATTAATGAGCGACAGACGATGGATGTGTTCAGCACTTTTGAAGTGTACAGCGACAGAATGCAGAACATGGGCTGCTCTTACAGTATTTTCCCTTTACATCAAGTCAAAACCGTAGGATAAATAAAGGGGTCATATAAGCAGACAATTAAACCTCGTACAATATTAGATGACATTTCTCAAAAAACTGGTTATAGGCTACATGTGAAGCACCACCGGGTCAGAACAGTAACATTAGGTGAAATTAAGAGGTGAAAATAGACCAAATTATTAGGGTGAGGCACATGGGCTACTAACAGCTTACTACACAACATACACTTAGTATCACTTTCTTAGCTACAGTATACATATCTCCCTGGCAAATTACATCATTTATGCAGCAGCATACAAGACATTTTCGGACTCACCTTGGCTTGTGATGTGCTCACTTGAACAGGGCGTTGGCACAGCGGTTTTGTCATCAAAGTCTGGCATTCTCTGGATTTATGAAAAAAACACACACAGCCACTCCATTGAATAGCAGGCTTTTGGTTGCTTTGCACTGCTTGCAGTTAGCCACTGATTCCTTCCAAACGACTCATAGTTGAATTTGCGATTTCCAACTTGTTGTGTAATCTTTATGTTCAATGGCCCGACGAGCACCAATACGTTTCATCTATAATTTCTCTTCATTATTTCTCTTCACATGACAAGGATTAAAAAGGATTTGTCAGTAGATTGTCGACATCATGATGATGACTGCTAGCTAAGACTTTGAAAGCAAGATGTTGACATGATCAATCCAATCAAAGCTGCTGGACATATAACGTGATTTGACGTCATTGTATCTGTGGCCAATGACCTTGAGCCTTATTGGAAAGGCACTTGTAATATAACTCTAAGGTAAGGACATAAACTTCACGATGATGTAGTGTCCCTTTGAGTGACAGAACACTGAGCCAATACTCCTATTTTTTGCTGGCTCGCCCCACCACCACAGAAAGCACTGAGCTAGGCTGAAATACATGCATTATGGAGCTGCCTTACTCAAGAAAACAAAAAAAGAGACCATGTTTGTATTCGGCTTTATTAACTCAATGATAAATATTGTTTTTACAATTGTTTTTGCAAACTGATATGTGAGACGTATTAATGCCAAAATAACATGCAAAACAGGCAAGCCAAAAAATATGCATATATATAAATATGCAAATATATAAATATGCATATATATAAATATGCATATATTATTATAATATTTTTTTTATATATACAAATGTGGGGCTCAAAACCACTGAACCCTGAATGACGGGTCGCCAACCATGCAATTTCTCAATTCCTCATCAATCCATAGAGATTTAGAAGTTTTTACAGTCATTTTCTTAATGGGTGGATGTTTATTGGTAACTGGGATTAACAATTTTATAAATGTGTCAAGTGCAGCATCTGGTTGCTCCTCATGACACACCACGGACCAACAGATATGCTTTACATCAACAACATAGGAATCACAACAAAACATATTGTATAACCTCTTATACACTATATTAGGCCCTGCCTTTGGAACTTTGGTTTTCCTAGATATGCTATATTGTGATCGTTTCATGCACCTTGTTTCTGAAGCTACATGTAGCCTCTGTCATAAGCTACACTTTTCTGGGGATGCTTTCTTGTTTTCATTGCTTTACTGGGAAGCTTAGCAGAAGTAGATATTCTCATGTTATTTGTTAGTGGACTTCCTACTAGAACTACTAACACTTTAGTAAACGTGTCACAATCAAGCAGTAAAATGACAGTGTGTAGTCAGAAAGCAGTTTACCACTTACACCGGCTGGACACGGCGGCAATACATTTGTAAAACCAAAAGCTTACCTTGAATTGGAACAGTTCCAGTGTTGTGTTGGGGAGTCATAACCAGCTAGCTAACATAGCATCCCTCTGTTATAGCCAGCTAGCTAACATAGCATCCCTCTGTTATAGCCAGCTAGCTAACATAGCATCCCTCTGTCATAAACAGCTAGCTAACATAGCACCCCTCTGTTATCACCAGCTAGCTAACATAGCATCCCTCTGTTATAGCCAGCTAGCTAACATAGCATCCCTCTGTTATAACCAGCTAGCTAACATAGCATCCCTCTGTTATAGCCAGCTAGCTAATATAGCATCCCTCTGTTTGAGCAGCGTGTTTCAGTAGGCTAAACTAAGTAAGTAAAACAAAGTGAAAAAATTGTTTTAGTTAAAAACTGTTCAGCTATTGTTTTTCTCTCTCTTTGAGTCAACTACTCATCATATTCAATGCACTGCTGTGCTAGCTAGCTGTAGCTTATGCTTTCAGTACTAGATTAATACTCTGATCCTTTAATTGGATGGACAACATGTCAGTTCATGCCGCAAGAGCTCTGATACATTGGAGGATGTCCTCCAGGAAGTTGTCATAATTACTGTGTAAGTCTATGGAAGGGGGTGAGAACCATGAGCCTCCTAGATTTTGTAATGAAGTCAATGTACCCAGAGGAGCTAGCTGTCCTCTGGCGATATCATGGTGCTATCCTACACGTGCTATCCTACAGAGTTTATTATAGTTTTATCTAAAAAGGATAACTTTTTATACGTTTAAACATTTGAATGTTTATGAAATTCACTAAGGAGGATGTTCCTCCACTTCCTCCTCTGAGGAGCCTCCGCTGACGTGTAGGTATGTATGGCAGAACCAAATCGACGAGATAGGTATAGTTGAAGTTGGAAGTTTACATACACCTTAGCCAAATACATTTCAACTCCGTTTTCAACCATTCCTGACATGTAATCCTAGTAAAAATACCCTGTCATAAGTCAGTTAGGTTCACCACTTTTATTTAAGAATGTGAAATGTCAGAATAATAGTTGAGAGAATTATTTCAGCTTTTATTTCTTTCATCGCATTCCCAGTGGGTCAGATGTCTACATACACTCAATTAGTATTTGGTAGCATTGCCTTTAAATTGTTTAACTTGGGTCAAACATTTCAGGTAGCCTTCCACAAGCTTCCCACAATAAGTTGGGTGAATTTTGGCCCATTCCTCCTGACAGAGCTGGTGTAACTGAGTCAGGTTTGTAGGCCTCCTTGCTCCTGACAGAGCTGGTGTAACTGAGTCAGGTTTGTAGGCCTCCTTGCTCCTGACAGAGCTGGTGTAACTGAGTCAGGTTTGTAGGCCTCCTTGCTCCTGACAGAGCTGGTGTAACTGAGTCAGGTTTGTAGGCCTCCTTGCTCCTGACAGAGCTGGTGTAACTGAGTCAGGTTTGTAGGCCTCCTTGCTCCTGACAGAGCTGGTGTAACTGAGTCAGGTTTGTAGGCCTCCTTGCTCCTGACAGAGCTGGTGTAACTGAGTCAGGTTTGTAGGCCTCCTTGCTCCTGACAGAGCTGGTGTAACTGAGTCAGGTTTGTAGGCCTCCTTGCTCCTGACAGAGCTGGTGTAACTGAGTCAGGTTTGTAGGCCTCCTTGCTCCTGACAGAGCTGGTGTAACTGAGTCAGGTTTGTAGGCCTCCTTGCTCCTGACAGAGCTGGTGTAACTGAGTCAGGTTTGTAGGCCTCCTTGCTCCTGACAGAGCTGGTGTAACTGAGTCAGGTTTGTAGGCCTCCTTGCTCCTGACAGAGCTGGTGTAACTGAGTCAGGTTTGTAGGCCTCCTTGCTCCTGACAGAGCTGGTGTAACTGAGTCAGGTTTGTAGGCCTCCTTGCTCCTGACAGAGCTGGTGTAACTGAGTCAGGTTTGTAGGCCTCCTTGCTCCTGACAGAGCTGGTGTAACTGAGTCAGGTTTGTAGGCCTCCTTGCTCCTGACAGAGCAGAGCTGGTGTAACTGAGTCAGGTTTGTAGGCCTCCTTGCTCCTGACAGAGCTGGTGTAACTGAGTCAGGTTTGTAGGCCTCCTTGCTCCTGACAGAGCTGGTGTAACTGAGTCAGGTTTGTAGGCCTCCTTGCTCCTGACAGAGCTGGTGTAACTGAGTCAGGTTTGTAGGCCTCCTTGCTCCTGACAGAGCTGGTGTAACTGAGTCAGGTTTGTAGGCCTCCTTGCTCCTGACAGAGCTGGTGTAACTGAGTCAGGTTTGTAGGCCTCCTTGCTCCTGACAGAGCTGGTGTAACTGAGTCAGGTTTGTAGGCCTCCTTGCTCCTGACAGAGCTGGTGTAACTGAGTCAGGTTTGTAGGCCTCCTTGCTCCTGACAGAGCTGGTGTAACTGAGTCAGGTTTGTAGGCCTCCTTGCTCCTGACAGAGCTGGTGTAACTGAGTCAGGTTTGTAGGCCTCCTTGCTCCTGACAGAGCTGGTGTAACTGAGTCAGGTTTGTAGGCCTCCTTGCTCCTGACAGAGCTGGTGTAACTGAGTCAGGTTTGTAGGCCTCCTTGCTCCTGACAGAGCTGGTGTAACTGAGTCAGGTTTGTAGGCCTCCTTGCTCCTGACAGAGCTGGTGTAACTGAGTCAGGTTTGTAGGCCTCCTTGCTCCTGACAGAGCTGGTGTAACTGAGTCAGGGTTGTAGGCCTCCTTCCTCCTGACAGAGCTGGTGTAACTGAGTCAGGTTTGTAGGCCTCCTTGCTCCTGACAGAGCTGGTGTAACTGAGTCAGGTTTGTAGGCCTCCTTGCTCCTGACAGAGCTGGTGTAACTGAGTCAGGTTTGTAGGCCTCCTTGCTCCTGACAGAGCTGGTGTAACTGAGTCAGGTTTGTAGGCCTCCTTGCTCCTGACAGAGCTGGTGTAACTGAGTCAGGTTTGTAGGCCTCCTTCCTCCTGACAGAGCTGGTGTAACTGAGTCAGGTTTGTAGGCCTCCTTGCTCCTGACAGAGCTGGTGTAACTGAGTCAGGTTTGTAGGCCTCCTTGCTCCTGACAGAGCTGGTGTAACTGAGTCAGGTTTGTAGGCCTCCTTGCTCCTGACAGAGCTGGTGTAACTGAGTCAGGTTTGTAGGCCTCCTTGCTCCTGACAGAGCTGGTGTAACTGAGTCAGGTTTGTAGGCCTCCTTGCTCCTGACAGAGCTGGTGTAACTGAGTCAGGTTTGTAGGCCTCCTTGCTCCTGACAGAGCTGGTGTAACTGAGTCAGGTTTGTAGGCCTCCTTGCTCCTGACAGAGCTGGTGTAACTGAGTCAGGTTTGTAGGCCTCCTTGCTCCTGACAGAGCTGGTGTAACTGAGTCAGGTTTGTAGGCCTCCTTGCTCCTGACAGAGCTGGTGTAACTGAGTCAGGTTTGTAGGCCTCCTTGCTCCTGACAGAGCTGGTGTAACTGAGTCAGGTTTGTAGGCCTCCTTGCTCCTGACAGAGCTGGTGTAACTGAGTCAGGTTTGTAGGCCTCCTTGCTCCTGACAGAGCTGGTGTAACTGAGTCAGGTTTGTAGGCCTCCTTGCTCCTGACAGAGCTGGTGTAACTGAGTCAGGTTTGTAGGCCTCCTTGCTCCTGACAGAGCTGGTGTAATTGAGTCAGGTTTGTAGGCCTCCTTGCTCCTGACAGAGCTGGTGTAACTGAGTCAGGTTTGTAGGCCTCCTTGCTCCTGACAGAGCTGGTGTAACTGAGTCAGGTTTGTAGGCCTCCTTGCTCCTGACAGAGCTGGTGTAACTGAGTCAGGTTTGTAGGCCTCCTTGCTCCTGACAGAGCTGGTGTAACTGAGTCAGGTTTGTAGGCCTCCTTGCTCCTGACAGAGCTGGTGTAACTGAGTCAGGTTTGTAGGCCTCCTTGCTCCTGACAGAGCTGGTGTAACTGAGTCAGGTTTGTAGGCCTCCTTGCTCCTGACAGAGCTGGTGTAACTGAGTCAGGGTTGTAGGCCTCCTTCCTCCTGACAGAGCTGGTGTAACTGAGTCAGGTTTGTAGGCCTCCTTGCTCCTGACAGAGCTGGTGTAACTGAGTCAGGTTTGTAGGCCTCCTTGCTCCTGACAGAGCTGGTGTAACTGAGTCAGGTTTGTAGGCCTCCTTGCTCCTGACAGAGCTGGTGTAACTGAGTCAGGTTTGTAGGCCTCCTTGCTCCTGACAGAGCTGGTGTAACTGAGTCAGGTTTGTAGGCCTCCTTCCTCCTGACAGAGCTGGTGTAACTGAGTCAGGTTTGTAGGCCTCCTTGCTCCTGACAGAGCTGGTGTAACTGAGTCAGGTTTGTAGGCCTCCTTGCTCCTGACAGAGCTGGTGTAACTGAGTCAGGTTTGTAGGCCTCCTTGCTCCTGACAGAGCTGGTGTAACTGAGTCAGGTTTGTAGGCCTCCTTGCTCCTGACAGAGCTGGTGTAACTGAGTCAGGTTTGTAGGCCTCCTTGCTCCTGACAGAGCTGGTGTAACTGAGTCAGGTTTGTAGGCCTCCTTGCTCCTGACAGAGCTGGTGTAACTGAGTCAGGTTTGTAGGCCTCCTTGCTCCTGACAGAGCTGGTGTAACTGAGTCAGGTTTGTAGGCCTCCTTGCTCCTGACAGAGCTGGTGTAACTGAGTCAGGTTTGTAGGCCTCCTTCCTCCTGACAGAGCTGGTGTAACTGAGTCAGGTTTGTAGGCCTCCTTGCTCCTGACAGAGCTGGTGTAACTGAGTCAGGTTTGTAGGCCTCCTTGCTCCTGACAGAGCTGGTGTAACTGAGTCAGGTTTGTAGGCCTCCTTGCTCCTGACAGAGCTGGTGTAACTGAGTCAGGTTTGTAGGCCTCCTTGCTCCTGACAGAGCTGGTGTAACTGAGTCAGGTTTGTAGGCCTCCTTCCTCCTGACAGAGCTGGTGTAACTGAGTCAGGTTTGTAGGCCTCCTTGCTCCTGACAAAGCTGGTGTAACTGAGTCAGGTTTGTAGGCCTCCTTGCTCCTGACAGAGCTGGTGTAACTGAGTCAGGTTTGTAGGCCTCCTTGCTCCTGACAGAGCTGGTGTAACTGAGTCAGGTTTATAGGCCTCCTTGCTCCTGACAGAGCTGGTGTAACTGAGTCAGGTTTGTAGGCCTCCTTGCTCCTGACAGAGCTGGTGTAACTGAGTCAGGTTTGTAGGCCTCCTTGCTCCTGACAGAGCTGGTGTAACTGAGTCAGGTTTGTAGGCCTCCTTGCTCCTGACAGAGCTGGTGTAACTGAGTCAGGTTTGTAGGCCTCCTTGCTCCTGACAGAGCTGGTGTAACTGAGTCAGGTTTGTAGGCCTCCTTGCTCCTGACAGAGCTGGTGTAACTGAGTCAGGTTTGTAGGCCTCCTTGCTCCTGACAGAGCTGGTGTAACTGAGTCAGGTTTGTAGGCCTCCTTGCTCCTGACAGAGCTGGTGTAACTGAGTCAGGTTTGTAGGCCTCCTTGCTCCTGACAGAGCTGGTGTAACTGAGTCAGGTTTGTAGGCCTCCTTGCTCCTGACAGAGCTGGTGTAACTGAGTCAGGTTTGTAGGCCTCCTTGCTCCTGACAGAGCTGGTGTAACTGAGTCAGGTTTGTAGGCCTCCTTGCTCCTGACAGAGCTGGTGTAACTGAGTCAGGTTTGTAGGCCTCCTTGCTCCTGACAGAGCTGGTGTAACTGAGTCAGGTTTGTAGGCCTCCTTGCTCCTGACAGAGCTGGTGTAACTGAGTCAGGTTTGTAGGCCTCCTTGCTCCTGACAGAGCTGGTGTAACTGAGTCAGGTTTGTAGGCCTCCTTGCTCGCACACACTTTTTCAGCCAAACATAACGATGTTCAAACAGTTCTATTATTGTTATTATTATTATTCTATTATTATTATTATTATTATTCTATTATTGTTATTATTATTATTCTATTATTGTTATTATTATTATTCTATTATTGTTATTATTATTATTCTATTATTGTTATTATTATTATTCTATTATTGTTATTATTATTATTCTATTATTGTTATTATTATTATTCTATTATTGTTATTATTATTATTCTATTATTGTTATTATTATTATTCTATTATTATTATTATTATTCTATTATTATTATTATTCTATTATTATTATTATTATTCTATTATTATTATTATTATTATTATTCTATTATTATTATTATTATTATTCTATTATTATTATTATTATTATTCTATTATTATTATTATTATTATTCTATTATTATTATTATTCTATTATTATTATTATTCTATTATTATTATTATTATTATTCTATTATTATTATTATTATTATTATTATTCTATTATTATTATTATTATTATTATTCTATTATTATTATTATTATTATTCTATTATTATTATTATTATTCTATTATTATTATTATTCTATTATTATTATTATTATTATTATTCTATTATTATTATTATTATTATTCTATTATTATTATTATTGTTATGTTATTGTTATTGATTTTGTACTAAAAGTACAACCTTTGACCCCATGTACAGTTGCAAACCGTAGTCTGGCTTTTTTATGGTGGTTTTGGAGCAGTGGCTTCTTCCTTGCTGAGCGGCCTTTCAGGTTATGTCGATATAGGACTTGTTTTACTGTGGATATAGATACTTTTGTACCTGTTTCCTACAGCATCTTCACAAGGTCCTTTGCTGTTGTTCTGGGTTGATTTGCACTTTCACACCAAAGTACGTTCATCTCTAGGAGACAGAATGCATCTCCTTACTGAGCATGACGGCTGTGTGGTCGCATGGTGTTCATACAGATGAACATGGTACCTTCAGGCGTTTGGAAATTGCTCCCAAGGAGGAACCAGACTTGTGGAGGTCTACAATTCTATTTCTGAGGTCTTTTGATTTATTTTGATGTCAAGCAAAGAGGCACTGAGTTTGAAGGTAAGCCTTGAAATATATCCACAGGTACACCTCCAATTGACTCAAATGATGTCAATTAGCCTATCAGAAGCTTCTAAAGCCATGACATCATTTTCTGGAATGTTCCAAGCTGTTTAAAGGCAAAGTCAATTTACTTTATGTAAACTTCTGACCCACTGGAATTGTGACACAGTAAATAATAAGTGAAATAATCTGTCTGTCAAGATTCTGTCAGCCGTATTGAGCAGTAGCTGAAGTTTATTTAGTGCCTTATCCTGGTAGCCGGAAAGTAGAGCATTGCAGTAGTCTAATCTTGAAGTGACAAAAGCATGTATTAGCCTTTCTGCATCAAATTTGGACAAAAGGTTTCTTATTTTTGCAATGTTACAAGATGACAAAAGGTTTCTTATTTTTGCAATGTTACAAGATGACAAAAGGTTGTTCTTGAACTATTCTTTATATGTTCATCGATGGAGAGATCCAGAGGTCCAGAGTAGAGGTCCTCACAGTTTTAGTTGAGACGACTGTACAACCGTAGAGATTCATTGTCAGATATGACAACAGATTGTTTCTTGGGACATAGATTTTTTTAAATACATTTTTTTGTTAAAAAATGTTATTTAACCTTCATTTAACTAGGCAAGTCAGTTAAGGACAAATTCTTATTTATAATGACGGTCTACACACCCTCTGGGACTCCCAATCACGGCCGGTTGTGATACAGCCTGGAATCGGCCCAAAAAGAACCAAAGAACCGTTTAATGTTCTTAGATAGAACATAAGGTGCTAAGACTGTTCCGGTTACGTGTCGTCTGCATTGCAGTGAAAGTTGACATTGTGTTTCCAGATGACATCACAAAGACAACACTGGTCCTAGAATGGAATTTTGAAGAACTCTGAAACCTACCATTGATTTGTCAGAGGACAAACCATCCACAGAGACAAACTGATATCTTTCCCAAACAGACAGGATCTAAACTAGGCCAGCTCTTGTCCACGTAGACCAATTACGGTTTCCAATCTTTCCCGAAAAGAATGTGGTGATCAATGGCATCGAAAGCAGCACTAAAAGGTCTAGGAGCACGAGAATAGACGCAGAGCCTCAGTCTGATGCCATTAAAAGGTGATTTACCACCTTCACGATTGTGGTCTCAGTTCTATGATTGGGACTAGAACTAGACTGGAGCAGATCGTATACATTGTTTGCCCTCAGGGAGGTAGTGAGTTGCTGAGCATCAGCTTCCCCCCCCCAAAAAAATGACAGGAATGGGAGATTCGATATAGGCCGATAGTTAAACATTTTCCAGGTCAAGTTTTGGCTGTTTCAAGAGAGGCTTTATTACTGCCACTTTTAGTGTTTGGTACACATCCAGAGGATAGGGAGACATCTATAATATGCACAGATCTGGGGAAGGGTACCAACACATTTATGCAGCATTTAAGGTCCCCAAGAACACAGTGGCCTCCATCATTCTTAACCCTTGTGTGGTGTTCATGTGCATGTTATTCATCCAATGTTCACGGGTCTGACAATATTATTGTTTATTTAAAACAATAGAACCATCATTTTTGTAAAAATACTTAATATTTAGATGTTGACTTATATCAATTACAAGCAATATAGATGGTTAATATTTGACATTTATGTCAATGTCGTGCGCTACTGGTACGAAGTCAGGTGCAGTGAGTTGTGATCAGGCGCACATTTTTTTGGGCACAAAAGACAGACCCTCCAGCCAGGTAAGTCCTCCAGCCAGGTAAAAGTCAATAAGTGCGAAAACTCTCACAAATATACAAAATGTTTGAGAAATACATACAACGGGTCAAAATACGAAAAAACAGTCTGTCGCATCACACTAAACACGTAAACAAAACAATTTCACACAAAGACATGGGGGGGGGCAGAGGAGTAAATACATGCAGTGTGATTAGGGAATGTAAACCAGGTGTGCAGGGAACAAGACAAAACAAATGGAACAATGAGTACATGGAACGGCGATGGCTAGAGAGCCGGTGACGTCGACCGAATAAGGGCTACCTCTGCTAGATCACATTTATCAATAAAAGCTCTTTTTTTGGGGGGGGATAAAATATGATTTTTGCGAACAAAAATCTATTATAATCAAGACATGGGTGAAATAAATCATGTTATTTTTAGATTCAGATTTTTAACCCTCCTGTTCCGGTCGAATTGGATCGATTTACTAGTTCTCTCTCTGAAAAATGTTAATTTACTCTGATTGTCATCAGGTTCCATGACTTTGTCCACACAGGGCATCTGAACACACCAAATACATTGATGATTTTCACTATCTTTTGGGTGTTTTATTTAACTGTTGTCCACCTGTGGTGTTCCCAGTCAAAAATGACCGGTCATTAGAAATGAATGGGTGAGACTACAATTAGTGTATAGAATTGAGTTCAGGCACATGCCCATTCATCAGATGGACACACGTCCTCTCCCAGACCCCACATGCATGTATGTTTGAGCACACACACACCTCACTCCCCTTCTTGGCTTCCATGGCAACCCCGACGAGAACCTTTCCCCAATAGAATCTTTCCCCCACGGTAACCACACCTCTTGGCTTCCATGGCAACCCCGACGAGAACCTTTCCCCAATAGAATCTTTCCCCCACGGTAACCACACCTCTTGGCTTCCATGGCAACCCACACGGGAACCTTTCCCCAATAGAATCTTTCCCCCACGGTAACCACACCTCTTGGCTTCCATGGCAACCCCGACGAGAACCTTTCCCCAATAGAATCTTTCCCCTATGGTAACCACACCTCTTGGCTTCCATGGCAACCCACACGGGAACCTTTCCCCAATAGAATCTTTCCCCCACGGTAACCACACCTCTTGGCTTCCATGGCAACCCCGACGAGAACCTTTCTCCAATAGAATCTTTCCCCCACGGTAACCACACCTCTTGGAATTCTCACAAACAATCGCAACATTGTTGCAATAATATATAGAACTTTTCTCCAGTTCTGGTATATACATCTTTACTGAGGCCTTGGTCACAATTCATTCTGTGGCAGCACAATGACCAAACGATATACTGTATGTGTATCATGACACAAGGCGAGACCCAGATGCAGCCGCAGGAGGCAGACGGTTGGAGTTTAAGATGTTTAATAAATCCAGAGGGAATAGGCAAGAGAATGGTTGTGGACAGGCAACAGGTCATAACCAGTTCAGAGTTCAGGAGGTACCAAACGGCAGGCTAGAGGTCAGGGCAGGCAGAATGGTCAGGCAGGCTAGAGGTCAGGGCAGGCAGAATGGTCAGGCAGGCTAGAGGTCAGGGCAGGCAGAATGGTCAGGCAGGCTAGAGGTCAGGGCAGGCAGAATGGTCAGGCAGGCTAGAGGTCAGGGCAGGCAGAATGGTCAGGCAGGCTAGAGGTCAGGGCAGGCAGAATGATCAGGCAGGCTAGAGGTCAGGGCAGGCAGAATGGTCAGGCAGGCTAGAGGTCAGGGCAGGCAGAATGGTCAGGCAGGCTAGAGGTCAGGGCAGGCAGAATGGTCAGGCAGGCTAGAGGTCAGGGCAGGCAGAATGGTCAGGCAGGCTAGAGGTCAGGGCAGGCAGAATGATCAGGCAGGCAGAATGGTCAGGCAGGCTAGAGGTCAGGGCAGGCAGAATGGTCAGGCAGGCTCGAGGTCAGGACAGGCAGAATGGTCAGGCAGGCTAGAGGTCAGGGCAGGCTAGAGGTCAGGGCAGGCAGAATGGTCAGGCAGGCTAGAGGTCAGGCAGGCTAGAGGTCAGGGCAGGCAGAATGGTCAGGCAGGCTAGAGGTCAGGGCAGGCAGAATGATCAGGCAGGCAGAATGGTCAGGCAGGCTAGAGGTCAGGGCAGGCAGAATGGTCAGGCAGGCTAGAGGTCAGGGCAGGCAGAATGATCAGGCAGGCAGAATGGTCAGGCAGGCTAGAGGTCAGGGCAGGCAGAATGGTCAGGCAGGCTCGAGGTCAGGGCAGGCAGAATGGTCAGGCAGGCTCGAGGTCAGGGCAGGCTAGAGGTCAGGGCAGGCAGAATGATCAGGCAGGCTAGAGGTCAGGGCAGGCTAGAGGTCAGGGCAGGCAGAATGGTCAGGCAGGCTAGAGGTCAGGGCAGGCTAGAGGTCAGGGCAGGCAGAATGGTCAGGCAGGCTAGAGGTCAGGGCAGGCTAGAGGTCAGGGCAGGCAGAATGGTCAGGCAGGCTAGAGGTCAGGCAGGCTAGAGGTCAGGGCAGGCTAGAGGTCAGGGCAGGCAGAATGCTCAGGCAGGCTAGAGGTCAGGCAGGCTAGAGGTCAGGGCAGGCTAGAGGTCAGGGCAGGCAGAATGGTCAGGCAGGCTAGAGGTCAGGGCAGGCAGAATGGTCAGGCAGGCTAGAGGTCAGGGCAGGCAGAATGATCAGGCAGGCAGAATGGTCAGGGCAGGCGGGCATGAAGTCCAGAAAACAAGCAAGGATCAAAACCGGGAGGACTAGAAAAAGGAGAAAAGGCAAAGCAGGAAACTCGGAAAACCGCTGGTGGACATACAAGATGAACTGGCACAGAGAGACAGGAAACACAGGGATAAATACACTGGTACAGAGAGACAGGAAACACAGAGATAAATACACTGGGGAAAACAAGCGACACCTGGAGGGGCTGGAGACAATAACGAGGACAGGTGAAACTGATCAGGGTGTGACAATCATATTGGAGGCTCTTGATCATATCTTTGATAATGACACTGGTGTGGAGGAAAGAAACTGACAGTGAAGTAGTCAGGAAACTGTCAGGAAACTGACAGTGAAGTAGTCTGTGATAAATACCACAATATGTTTCATCTGAGTCTTTGTTATAGTCAAAATAATCCATACATTATGCTTTCTTTTTTTTAAACTGAAAAACGAGTTGTATGACCTCAGGTCAATGAGGCCTACAGACAATAAATAGGAAATAGAAGTTCAAAACTTGTACTATTCACAAGAACTTAAGTTGATAAAAAGATCTAACACAAAATTAGGTGATAATATGTGTATTATTATGGATTTATAATCAGCGATAATACGGGCGGCCATTTTGGAACACAGAATGAATTAACATGAAATGAACACAATAGGAGGGTTAAACAAATATAAATGGAACAATGTTTTCTTCACTATTGATGTTTATTGCTTTGAACTGAATAAATTAGAAGGACAATTTTTACATTCGTATTTCATGGAAATGATAAATGTTTCTTTGATTGTTGACAGTGTCAGGAAGTGAGAAACAATATTGGGGATCATGTAGGAGAGTCAGACACACATACAACAACATCACTCACACCTACTTCCTGTATTGGAGTTGTTTGTTCTGTGGGTCGGGACGGATGGGGAACCAGGCCACAGATTCTCTCATCCCTATACAGTGTCCTCATGAGTACCACATCGTTGCCTTTCTGGCATGTACAGTAGGACACTAGGGACATGTCGGCCGTGAACACAAACGTAGAGGAATTGATAGGCCTGTTCCGTGTATCCAACAGCTGAGGTGGGAACTCTGGCGTGTTTTTTCGTACTGTTCCTACCATCGTCAGCTTGTTTCTCGGGTATCGAAGTGGAAAATCCTGGAAATAATGTGGAATAGTTACACAGAAAAGTTCTCTGACATGTTTCTGCATCTCAAAGGGATTCTGTGGATTCCCCAGGGATTCTGTGGATTCTCCAGGGATTCTGTGGATTCCCCAGGGATTCTGTGGATTCTCCAGGGATTCTGTGGATTCCCCAGGGATTCTGTGGATTCTCCAGGGATTCTGTGGATTCCCCAGGGATTCTGTGGATTCCCCAGGGATTCTGTGGATTCTCCAGGGATTCTGTGGATTCTCCAGGGATTCTGTGGATTCTCCAGGGATTCTGTGGATTCCCCAGGGATTCTGTGGATTCTCCAGGGATTCTGTGGATTCCCCAGGGATTCTGTGGATTCTCCAGGGATTCTGTGGATTCCCCAGGGATTCTGTGGATTCTCCAGGGATTCTGTGGATTCCCCAGGGATTCTGTGGATTCTCCAGGGATTCTGTGGATTCCCCAGGGATTCTGTGGATTCTCCAGGGATTCTGTGGATTCCCCAGGGATTCTGTGGATTCCCCAGAGATTCTGTGGATTCCCCATTGGATCTGAAAACACCAGCAAGGATAAGAAGTAAAAGGATGCATGTAAATGAGTTTGGTCTGTCTCCTTCCATCTCTCTCCAAAATCACTCCTCCAAATTAGTGCAGTCCAGAATACATTTCTAGATGGTGTCTGGGATGAATAGAGACACTGTGGTGGGGTAGTGGGCCCATAGAGACACTGTGGTGGGGTAGTGGGCCCATAGATGCACTGTGGTGGGGTAGTGGGCCCATAGAGACACTGTGGTGGGGTAGTGGGCCCATAGAGACACTGTGGTGGGGTAGTGGGCCCATAGAGACACTGTGGTGGGGTAGTGGGCCCATAGAGACACTGTGGTGGGGTAGTGGGCCCATAGAGACACTGTGGTGGGGTAGTGGGCCCATAGAGACACTGTGGTGGGGTAGTGGGCCCATAGAGACACTGTGGTGGGGTAGTGGGCCCATAGAGACACTGTGGTGGGGTAGTGGGCCCATAGAGACACTGTGGTGGGGTAGTGGGCCCATAGAGACACTGTGGTGGGGTAGTGGGCCCATAGAGACACTGTGGTGGGGTAGTGGGCCCATAGAGACACTGTGGTGGGGTAGTGGGCTCATAGAGACACTGTGGTGGGGTAGTGGGCCCATAGAGACACTGTGGTGGGGTAGTGGGCCCATAGAGACACTGTGGTGGGGTAGTGGGCTCATAGAGACACTGTGGTGGGTAGTGGGCCCATAGAGACACTGTGGTGGGTAGTGGGCCCATAGAGACACTGTGGTGGGGTAGTGGGCCCATAGAGACACTGTGGTGGGGTAGTGGGCTCATAGAGACACTGTGGTGGGGTAGTGGGCCCATAGATGCACTGTGGTGGGGTAGTGGGCTCATAGAGACACTGTGGTGGGGTAGTGGGCCCATAGATGCACTGTGGTGGGGTAGTGGGCCCATAGAGACACTGTGGTGGGGTAGTGGGCCCATAGATGCACTGTGGTGGGGTAGTGGGCCCATAGAGACACTGTGGTGGGGTAGTGGGCCCATAGAGACACTGTGGTGGGGTAGTGGGCCCATAGAGACACTGTGGTGGGGTAGTGGGCTCATAGAGACACTGTGGTGGGGTAGTGGGCCCATAGAGACACTGTGGTGGGGTAGTGGGCCCATAGAGACACTGTGGTGGGGTAGTGGGCCCATAGAGACACTGTGGTGGGGTAGTGGGCCCATAGAGACACTGTGGTGGGGTAGTGGGCCCATAGAGACACTGTGGTGGGGTAGTGGGCCCATAGAGACACTGTGGTGGGGTAGTGGGCCCATAGAGACACTGTGGTGGGGTAGTGGGCCCATAGAGACACTGTGGTGGGGTAGTGGGCCCATAGAGACACTGTGGTGGGGTAGTGGGCCCATAGAGACACTGTGGTGGGGTAGTGGGCCCATAGAGACACTGTGGTGGGGTAGTGGGCCCATAGAGACACTGTGGTGGGGTAGTGGGCCCATAGATGCACTGTGGTGGGGTAGTGGGCCCATAGAGACACTGTGGTGGGGTAGTGGGCCCATAGATGCACTGTGGTGGGGTAGTGGGCCCATAGAGACACTGTGGTGGGGTAGTGGGCCCATAGAGACACTGTGGTGGGGTAGTGGGCCCATAGAGACACTGTGGTGGGGTAGTGGGCCCATAGAGACACTGTGGTGGGGTAGTGGGCCCATAGAGACACTGTGGTGGGGGTAGTGGGCCCATAGAGACACTGTGGTGGGGTAGTGGACCCATAGAGACACTGTGGTGGGGTAGTGGGCCCATAGAGACACTGTGGTGGGGTAGTGGGCCCATAGAGACACTGTGGTGGGGTAGTGGGCCCATAGAGACACTGTGGTGGGGTAGTGGGCCCATAGAGACACTGTGGTGGGGTAGTGGGCCCATAGAGACACTGTGGTGGGGTAGTGGGCCCATAGAGACACTGTGGTGGGGTAGTGGGCCCATAGAGACACTGTGGTGGGGTAGTGGGCTCAATAAAATACTTTATTTCCTGCACATGAGTATCCGCCATCCATGTCGGCCTGGTTGTATCCTTATCACATTAGACAGCCATGCAGGGTGGCTCATTCCGTAGGCAAGAACACCATTCAATTTTTTTTTAAATTGCCATCCATATTTCTCGTCCTGCAGGCTGCTGATGTGCTGGGTGCTGACGAGCTGGTCCTGGAGGGTAAATCTCATCCTCTTCTTCCAACTCACTGTCAGACTCAGAATTGACAGAGACATGATCCTCATATTCGGGAAGATGCTCCTTCCACACTAGCTTCTCTCTCTCTCTGCAAAAATCTTTTCTAAGACCATCGGAGATGAGATTATTTTCACCATACTGATTAATAGTGGTAAGCAGCCATTCATGCAAAGCTATTTATTTATTGTTTCCCTCCCCCAATTTGCACCTGGCTGGGATGGGGAGTGAATGAGTGAGTGAGTGAGTGAGTGAGTGGAGTGAGTGAGTGAGTGAGTGAGTGAGTGAGTGAGTGAGTGAGTGAGTGAGTGAGTGAGTGAGTGAGTGAGTGAGTGAGTGAGTGAGTGAGTGAGTGAGTGAGTCAGAGACAGAGAGAGACATATTTCCCTCAGATTACACAGATACAAAGAATTTGAAAACAAACCCCATTTTGATAAACTCCCATATCTATTTGGTGAAATACCACAGTGTGACATCACAGCAGCAAGATTTGTGACCTGTTGCCACAATAAAAGGGCAACCAGTGAAGAACAAACACCATTGTAAATACAACCCATATTAATGTTTATTTATTTTCCCTTTTGTACTTGAACTATTTGCGCATAATATGATATTTGGTAATATGAAATGTCTTTATTATTTTGGAACTTTTGTAAGTGTAATGTTTACTGTTAATTTTTATTGTTAATTTTACTTTTGTTTATTATCTAGTTCACTTGGCAATGTTAACATAAACTCAGCAACAAACAAAGAAACGTCTCTTTTTCAGGACCCTGTCTTTCAAAGATAATTAGTAAAAATCCAAATAACTTATCTTCATTGTAAAGGGTTTAAACACTGTTTCCCATGCTTGTTCAATGAACCATAAACAATTAACAACAGCGACAGTGAGAGAGACAGCGAGAGAGAGACAGCGAGAGAGAGACAGCGAGAGAGAGACAGCGAGAGAGAGACAGCGAGCGAGAGACAGCGAGAGAGAGACAATTGGATTCTCCAATTACATTGAAAGAGTTACAGGACAAAATAATAACCCTCCAACCCAAAAAGGCCTGTGGTGTTGATGGTATCCTCAATGAAATGATCAAATATACAGACAACAAATTCCAATTGGCTATACTAAAACTCTTTAACATCATACTTAGCTCTGGCATCTTCCCCAATATTTGGAACCAAGGACTGATCACCCCAATCCACAAAAGTGGAGACAAATTTGACCCCAATAACTACCGTGGAATATGTGTCAACAGTAACCTTGGGGAAATCCTCTGCATTATTATTAACAGCAGACTCGTACATTTCCTCAATGAAAACAATGTACTGAGCAAATGTCAAATTGGCTTTTTACCAAATTACCGTACAACAGACCATGTATTCACCCTGCACACCCTAATTGACAACCAAACAAACCAAAACAAAGGCAAAGTCTTCTCATGCTTTGTTGATTTCAAAAAAGCCTTCGACTCAATCTGGCATGAGGGTCTGCTATACAAACTGATGGAAAGTGGTGTTGGGGGTAAAACATACGACATTATAAAATCCATGTACACAAACAACAAGTGTGCGGTTACCATTGGCAAAAAACACACACATTTCTTCACACAGGGTCGTGGGGTTAGACAGGGATGCAGCTTAAGCCCCACCCTCTTCAACATATATATCAACGAATTGGCACGTGCACTAGAAAAGTCTGCAGCACCCGGCCTCACCCTGCTAGAATCCGAAGTCAAATGTTGTGGAAGGTTTGGGAATCGCTTCCTTTTAAGTGGTTATAGAATTTAACGGCTCTTTTCTGGATTTTGATAATTAGTGTGTATCGGCCTAATTCTGCTCTGCATGCATTATTTGGTGTTCTACGTTGTACACAGAGGATATTTTTGCAGAATTCTGCATGCAGAGTCTCAATTTGGTGTTTGTCCCATTTTGTGAAATCTTGGTTGGTGAGCGGACCCCAGACCTCACAACCATAAAGGGTAATGGGCTCTATGACTGATTCAAGTATTTTTAGCCAAATCCTAATTGGTATGTTGAAATTTATGTTCCTTTTGATGGCATAGAATGCCCTTCTTGCCTTATCTCTCAGATCGTTCACAGCTTTGTGGAAGTTACCTGTGGCGCTGATGTTTAGGCCAAGGTATGTATCGTTTTTTGTATGCTCTAGGGCAACAGTGTCTAGATGGAATTTGTATTTGTGGTCCTGGTTATTGGACCTTTTTTGGAACACCATTATTTTGGTCTTACTGAGATTTACTGTCAGGGCCCAGGTCTGACAGAATCTGTGCATAAGATCTAGGTGCTGCTGTAGGCCCTCCTTGGTTGGTGACAGAAGCACCAGATCATCAGCAAACAGCAGACTTGTCTCTCTCTCTCTCTCTCTCTCTCTCTCTCTCTCTCTCTCTCTCTCTCTCTCTCTCTCTCTCTCTCTCTCTCTCTCTCTCTCTCTCTCTCTCTCTCTCTCTCTCTCTCTCTCTCTCTCTCTCTCTCTCTCTCTCTCTCTCTCTCTCTCTCTCTCTCTCTCTCTCTCTCTCTCTCTCTCTCTAATAAACACAAGTCAAATAAACAATCAAAATTAACAGTAAACATTACCACTCACATCAGAAAAATATAAATATGAGTTTCTGTCAGTCTCTCTCTCTCTGTGTGTGTGTGGTCTAAGGCACTGCATCACAGTGCTAGCTGTGCCACTAGAGATTCTGGGTTCGAGACCCATGGGCCGGTACACAATTGGCCCAGCGTCGTCCGGGTTAGGAGAGGGTTTGGCCCGGCAGGGATGTACTTATCCCATCGCGCACTAGCAACTCCTGTGGTGGGCCGGGCGCAGTGCACGCTGACTTGGTGCGGCTTGCTTCCGGGTTAAATGGGCATTGTGTTAAGAAGCAGTACGGCTTGGTTGAGTTGTGTTTCGGAGGACGCATGGCTCTCAACCTTCACCTCTCCGTACAGGAGTTGTAGAGAAAACAGGGTTAAAAAAAATGTAATACCATTTTTTTAAATAAACCGTTTTGGTTCTAGGAAGAAACCTCTGTGGATTCTAGATGGGTTCTATTTTGGGAACCCAAATTGATTCTACTTGGAACCAGAAGCTTTTTCTCAAAGTGTATCAATTAGCATGTAGATAGTGAGTTATGCATTCAGTGTGCGGTAGACATGTTTCCTCCCTCATTATAGGATGGAATAATGTATGACGGGCTGCTCATCACATCACACCGCCTCCTAAATACAACCCTAGTCCCTTTAATTAGCGCACTATAATCCAGGGGTCTGGTCAAAAGTAGTGCACTAGGAAGGGAATAGGGTGCCATTTGGGATGCTGAGGTGTACACTAGGCCCAATAGGTACAGAAACAAAACAAGTTCAAGGACAACTTAGAAACATGTCTGCTTCGACAAGCTGTTATTTGGATAAGTGTTTATCCTTCAACAATTAGTCTGATCCGTCTCCGTTCTCTCCCCCTAACCGTCCTATTGTGTGTCGTCTGGAATACCAAAAACCTGGGCAGTTTGTCTGACTGAATTAACAGCTGTATTGGGCTTTAAAGGGCTAATCATGTCTTCCACTTTAGAGAAATGTTTACGTAGTCTTTAGGCTTTATAAAAGTCCTTTTAATATATAGACCCGAAAACCACTAGTTTATCACGCCTGATTGTTTACACCTGCTTGTTTACACCTGCTTGTTTACGGCTGCTTGTTTACGCCTGATTGTTTACACCTGCTTGTTTACGGCTGCTTGTTTACGCCTGATTGTTTACACCTGCTTGTTTACACCTGCTTGTTTACGTCTGCTTGTTTACACCTGCTTGTTTACACCTGCTTGTTTACGCCTGCTTGTTTACGCCTGCTTGTTTATACCTGCTTGTTTACCTCACTAGGCTACCTGCCACCCTCTACACTCTAACCACTAGGCTACCTACCCCCTCTACACTCTAACCACTAGGCTACCTGACACCCTCTACACTCTAACCACTAGGCTACCTGCCACCTCTACACTCTAACCACTAGGCTACCTACCCCCCTCTACACTCTAACCACTAGGCTACCTGACACCCTCTACACTCTAACCACTAGGCTACCTGCCACCTCTACACTCTAACCACTAGGCTACCTGCCCCCCTCTACACTCTAACCACTAGGCTACCTGACACCCTCTACACTCTAACCACTAGGCTACCCTGCCCCCTCTACACTCTAACCACTAGGCTACCCTGCCCCCTCTACACTCTAACCGCTAGGCTACCCTGCCCCCCTCTACACTCTAACCACTAGACTACCCTGCCCCCTCTATACTCTAACCACTAGGCTACCTGCCACCTCTACACTCTAACCACTAGGCTACCTGCCCCCTCTACACTCTAACCACTAGGCTACCCTGCCCCCTCTACACTCTAACCACTAGGCTACCCTGCCCCCTCTACACTCTAACCACTAGGCTACCCTGCCCCCTCTACACTCTAACCACTAGGCTACCCTGCCCCCTCTACACTCTAACCACTAGGCTACCCTGCCCCCTCTACACTCTAACCACTAGGCTACCCTGCCCCCTCTACACTCTAACCACTAGGCTACCCTGCCCCCTCTACACTCTAACCACTAGGCTACCCTGCCCCCTCTACACTCTAACCACTAGGCTACCCTGCCCCCTCTACACTCTAACCACTAGGCTACCCTGCCCCCTCTACACTCTAACCACTAGGCTACCCTGCCCCCTCTACACTCTAACCACTAGGCTACCCTGCCCCCTCTACACTCTAACCACTAGGCTACCTACCCCCTCTACACTCTAACCACTACCCTGCCGCTCCTCCACTCTAACCACTAGGCTACCCTGCCCCCTCTACACTCTAACCACTACGCTACCCTGCCCCCTCTACACTCTAACCACTAGGCTACCCTGCCCCCTCTACACTCTAACACTAGGCTACCCTGCCACCTCTACACTCTAACCCTAGGCTACCCTGCCCCCTCTACACTCTAACCACTAGGCTACCTGCCCCCTCTACACTCTAACCACTAGGCTACCTGCCCCCTCTACACTCTAACCACTAGGCTACCTGCCCCCTCTACACTCTAACCACTAGGCTACCTGCCCCCTCTACACTCTAACCACTAGGCTACCTGCCCCCTCTACACTCTAACCACTAGGCTACCCTGCCCCCTCTACACTCTAACCACTAGGCTACCCTGCCCCCTCTACACTCTAACCACTAGGCTACCTGCCCCCCTCTACACTCTAACCACTAGGCTACCTACCGCCTCTACACTCTAACCACTCCTAGGACAGACCAGAGCCTCTACACTCTAACCACTCCTAGGACAGACCAGAGCCCCCTCTACACTCTAACCACTAGGCTACCCTGCCCCCTCTACACTCTAACCACTAGGCTACCTACCGCCTCTACACTCTAACCACTAGGCTACCTGCCTCCTCTAACCACTAGGCTACCTGCCCCCTCTACACTCTAACCACTAGGCTACCTACCCCCTCTACCCTCTAACCGCTACTAGGACAGACCAGAGCCTCTACACTCTAACCACTAGGCTACCTACCTCCTCTACACTCTAACCACTCCTAGGACAGACCAGAGCCTCTACACTCTAACCACTAGGCTACCTGCCACCTCTACACTCTAACCACTAGGCTACCTGCCCCCTCTACACTCTAACCACTAGGCTACCTGACACCCTCTACACTCTAACCACTAGGCTACCCTGCCCCCTCTACACTCTAACCACTAGGCTACCCTGCCCCCTCTACACTCTAACCACTAGGCTACCCTGCCCCCTCTACACTCTAACCGCTAGGCTACCCTGCCCCCTCTACACTCTAACCACTAGACTACCCTGCCCCCTCTATACTCTAACCACTAGGCTACCTGCCACCTCTACACTCTAACCACTAGGCTACCTGCCCCCTCTACACTCTAACCACTAGGCTACCCTGCCCCCTCTACACTCTAACCACTAGGCTACCCTGCCCCCTCTACACTCTAACCACTAGGCTACCCTGCCCCCTCTACACTCTAACCACTAGGCTACCCTGCCCCCTCTACACTCTAACCACTAGGCTACCCTGCCCCCCTCTACACTCTAACCACTAGGCTACCCTGCCCCCTCTACACTCTAACCACTAGGCTACCCTGCCCCCTCTACACTCTAACCACTAGGCTACCCTGCCCCCTCTACACTCTAACCACTAGGCTACCCTGCCCCCTCTACACTCTAACCACTAGGCTACCCTGCCCCCTCTACACTAACCACTAGGCTACCCTGCCCCCTCTACACTCTAACCACTAGGCTACCCTGCCCCCTCTACACTCTAACCACTAGGCTACCCTGCCCCCTCTACACTCTAACCACTAGGCTACCCTGCCCCCTCTACACTCTAACCACTAGGCTACCTGCCGCCCTCTACACTCTAACCACTAGACTACCCTGCCCCCTCTACACTCTAACCACTAGGCTACCTGCCTCCTCTACACTCTAACCACTAGGCTACCTGCCCCCTCTACACTCTAACCACTAGGCTACCTACCCCCTCTACACTCTAACCACTACCCTGCCGCTCCTCCACTCTAACCACTAGGCTACCCTGCCCCCTCTACACTCTAACCACTACGCTACCCTGCCCCCTCTACACTCTAACCACTAGGCTACCCTGCCCCCTCTACACTCTAACCACTAGGCTACCCTGCCACCTCTACACTCTAACCCTAGGCTACCCTGCCCCCTCTACACTCTAACCACTAGGCTACCTGCCCCCTCTACACTCTAACCACTAGGCTACCTGCCCCCTCTACACTCTAACCACTAGGCTACCTGCCCCCTCTACACTCTAACCACTAGGCTACCCTGCCCCCTCTACACTCTAACCACTAGGCTACCCTGCCCCCTCTACACTCTAACCACTAGGCTACCCTGCCCCCTCTACACTCTAACCACTAGGCTACCCTGCCCCCTCTACACTCTAACCACTAGGCTACCCTGCCCCCTCTACACTCTAACCACTAGGCTACCCTGCCCCCTCTACACTCTAACCACTAGGCTACCCTGCCCCCTCTACACTCTAACCACTAGGCTACCCTGCCCCCTCTACACTCTAACCACTAGGCTACCCTGCCCCCTCTACACTCTAACCACTAGGCTACCCTGCCCCCTCTACACTCTAACCACTAGGCTACCCTGCCCCCTCTACACTCTAACCACTAGGCTACCCTGCCCCCTCTACACTCTAACCACTAGGCTACCCTGCCCCCTCTACACTCTAACCACTAGGCTACCCTGCCCCCTCTACACTCTAACCACTAGGCTACCTGCCGCCCTCTACACTCTAACCACTAGACTACCCTGCCCCCTCTACACTCTAACCACTAGGCTACCTGCCTCCTCTACACTCTAACCACTAGGCTACCTGCCCCCTCTACACTCTAACCACTAGGCTACCTACCCCCTCTACACTCTAACCACTACCCTGCCGCTCCTCCACTCTAACCACTAGGCTACCCTGCCCCCTCTACACTCTAACCACTACGCTACCCTGCCCCCTCTACACTCTAACCACTAGGCTACCCTGCCCCCTCTACACTCTAACCACTAGGCTACCCTGCCACCTCTACACTCTAACCCTAGGCTACCCTGCCCCCTCTACACTCTAACCACTAGGCTACCTGCCCCCTCTACACTCTAACACTAGGCTACCTGCCCCCTCTACACTCTAACCACTAGGCTACCTGCCCCCTCTACACTCTAACCACTAGGCTACCTGCCCCCTCTACACTCTACCACTAGGCTACCTGCCCCCTCTACACTCTAACCACTAGGCTACCCTGCCCCCTCTACACTCTAACCACTAGGCTACCCTGCCCCCCTCTACACTCTAACCACTAGGCTACCTGCCCCCTCTACACTCTAACCACTAGGCTACCTACCGCCTCTACACTCTAACCACTCCTAGGACAGACCAGAGCCTCTACACTCTAACCACTCCTAGGACAGACCAGAGCCCCCTCTACACTCTAACCACTAGGCTACCTACCCCCTCTACCCTCTAACCGCTACTAGGACAGACCAGAGCCTCTACACTCTAACCACTAGGCTACCTACCTCCTCTACACTCTAACCACTCCTAGGACAGACCAGAGCCTCTACACTCTAACCACTAGGCTACCTGCCACCTCTACACTCTAACCACTAGGCTACCTGCCCCCTCTACACTCTAACCACTAGGCTACCTGACACCCTCTACACTCTAACCACTAGGCTACCCTGCCCCCTCTACACTCTAACCACTAGGCTACCCTGCCCCCTCTACACTCTAACCGCTAGGCTACCCTGCCCCCTCTACACTCTAACCACTAGACTACCCTGCCCCCTCTATACTCTAACCACTAGGCTACCTGCCACCTCTACACTCTAACCACTAGGCTACCTGCCCCCTCTACACTCTAACCACTAGGCTACCCTGCCCCCTCTACACTCTAACCACTAGGCTACCCTGCCCCCTCTACACTCTAACCACTAGGCTACCCTGCCCCCTCTACACTCTAACCACTAGGCTACCCTGCCCCCTCTACACTCTAACCACTAGGCTACCCTGCCCCCTCTACACTCTAACCACTAGGCTACCCTGCCCCCTCTACACTCTAACCACTAGGCTACCCTGCCCCCTCTACACTCTAACCACTAGGCTACCCTGCCCCCTCTACACTCTAACCACTAGGCTACCCTGCCCCCTCTACACTCTAACCACTAGGCTACCCTGCCCCCTCTACACTCTAACCACTAGGCTACCCTGCCCCCCTCTACACTCTAACCACTAGGCTACCCTGCCCCCTCTACACTCTAACCACTAGGCTACCCTGCCCCCTCTACACTCTAACCACTAGGCTACCCTGCCCCCTCTACACTCTAACCACTAGGCTACCTGCCGCCCTCTACACTCTAACCACTAGACTACCCTGCCCCCTCTACACTCTAACCACTAGGCTACCTGCCTCCTCTACACTCTAACCACTAGGCTACCTGCCCCCTCTACACTCTAACCACTAGGCTACCTACCCCCTCTACACTCTAACCACTACCCTGCCGCTCCTCCACTCTAACCACTAGGCTACCCTGCCCCCTCTACACTCTAACCACTACGCTACCCTGCCCCCTCTACACTCTAACCACTAGGCTACCCTGCCCCCTCTACACTCTAACCACTAGGCTACCCTGCCACCTCTACACTCTAACCCTAGGCTACCCTGCCCCCTCTACACTCTAACCACTAGGCTACCTGCCCCCTCTACACTCTAACCACTAGGCTACCTGCCCCCTCTACACTCTAATCACTAGGCTACCTGCCCCCTCTACACTCTAACCACTAGGCTACCTGCCCCCTCTACACTCTAACCACTAGGCTACCTGCCCCCTCTACACTCTAACCACTAGGCTACCCTGCCCCCTCTACACTCTAACCACTAGGCTACCCTGCCCCCTCTACACTCTAACCACTAGGCTACCTGCCCCCTCTACACTCTAACCACTAGGCTACCTACCGCCTCTACACTCTAACCACTCCTAGGACAGACCAGAGCCTCTACACTCTAACCACTCCTAGGACAGACCAGAGCCCCCTCTACACTCTAACCACTAGGCTACCCTGCCCCCTCTACACTCTAACCACTAGGCTACCTACCGCCTCTACACTCTAACCACTAGGCTACCTGCCTCCTCTAACCACTAGGCTACCTGCCCCCTCTACACTCTAACCACTAGGCTACCTACCCCCTCTACCCTCTAACCGCTACTAGGACAGACCAGAGCCTCTACACTCTAACCACTAGGCTACCTACCTCCTCTACACTCTAACCACTCCTAGGACAGACCAGAGCCTCTACACTCTAACCACTAGACTACCTGCCTCCTCTAACCACTAGGCTACCTACCCCCTCTACACTCTAACCACTAGGCTACCTACCGCCTCTACACTCTAACCACTAGGCTACCTGCCTCCTCTAACCACTAGGCTACCTACCCCCTCTACACTCTAACCACTAGGCTACCTACCCCCTCTACACTCTAACCACTCCTAGGACAGACCAGAGCCATCGATATACAGTTTTATAATCTGTTATTTGTTTTGTCAGCATTACATTGCAAAGTAGCCAGAAGGTTGTGGATTCCCAAAACACCGTGACAATTGCCTTTTTATAAACACATTTCATGCAATTATTCATCATTTTACATGACTGGAGACAAGCTGAATCTTTTCTAATACCACAACAGAGCATGACAATGAATGAGCGAACGCTGCAGCACCAGAGACATTAGATACAGGCTACTATTAAACACCAGAGACATTGGATACAGGCTACTATTAAACACCAGAGACATTAGATACAGGCTACTATTAAACACCAGAGACATTAGAGACAGGCTACTATTAAACACCAGAGACATTAGATACAGGCTACTATTAAACACCAGAGACATTGGATACAGGCTACTATTAAACACCAGAGACATTAGAGACAGGCTACTATTAAACACCAGAGACATTAGATACAGGCTACTATTAAACACCAGAGACATTGGATACAGGCTACTATTAAACACCAGAGACATTAGATACAGGCTACTATTAAACACCAGAGACATTGGATACAGGCTACTATTAAACACCAGAGACTGGCTACTATTAAACACCAGAGACATTAGAGACAGGCTACTATTAAACACCAGAGACTGGCTACTATTAACCACCAGAGACATTAGATACAGGCTACTATTAAACACCAGAGACAGGCTACTATTAAACACCAGAGACAGGCTACTATTAAACACCAGAGACATTGGATACAGGCTACTATTAAACACCAGAGACATTAGATACAGGCTACTATTAAACACCAGAGACATTAGATACAGGCTACTATTAAACACCAGAGACATTAGATACAGGCTACTATTAAACACCAGAGACATGAGATACAGGCTACTATTAAACACCAGAGACATTAGATACAGGCTACTATTAAACACCAGAGACATTGGATACAGGCTACTATTAAACACCAGAGACATTAGATACAGGCTACTATTAAACACCAGAGACAGGCTACTATTAAACACCAGAGACAGGCTACTATTAAACACCAGAGACATTAGATACAGGCTACTATTAAACACCAGAGACATTAGAGACAGGCTACTATTAAACACCAGAGACAGGCTACTATTAAACACCAGAGACATTAGATACAGGCTACTATTAAACACCAGAGACAGGCTACTATTAAACACCAGAGACAGGCTACTATTAAACACCAGAGACATTAGATACAGGCTACTATTAAACACCAGAGACATTAGATACAGGCTACTATTAAACACCAGAGACATTAGATACAGGCTACTATTAAACACCAGAGACATTAGATACAGGCTACTATTAAACACCAGAGACAGGCTACTATTAAACACCAGAGACATTAGATACAGGCTACTATTAAACACCAGAGACAGGCTACTATTAAACACCAGAGACATTAGATACAGGCTACTATTAAACACCAGAGACATTAGATACAGGCTACTATTAAACACCAGAGACATTAGAGACAGGCTACTATTAAACACCAGAGACATTAGATACAGGCTACTATTAAACACCAGAGACATTAGATACAGGCTACTATTAAACACCAGAGACATTAGATACAGGCTACTATTAAACACCAGAGACATTAGATACAGGCTACTATTAAACACCAGAGACATTAGATACAGGCTACTATTAAACACCAGAGACAGGCTACTATTAAACACCAGAGACATTAGATACAGGCTACTATTAAACACCAGAGACATTAGATACAGGCTACTATTAAACACCAGAGACAGGCTACTATTAAACACCAGAGACATTAGATACAGGCTACTATTAAACACCAGAGACATTAGATACAGGCTACTATTAAACACCAGAGACATTAGATACAGGCTACTATTAAACACCAGAGACATTAGATACAGGCTACTATTAAACACCAGAGACATTAGATACAGGCTACTATTAAACACCAGAGACATTAGATACAGGCTACTATTAAACACCAGAGACATTAGATACAGGCTACTATTAAACACCAGACATTAGATACAGGCTACTATTAAACACCAGAGACATTAGATACAGGCTACTATTAAACACCAGAGACATTAGATACAGGCTACTATTAAACACCAGAGACATTAGATACAGGCTACTATTAAACACCAGAGACATTAGATACAGGCTACTATTAAACACCAGAGACATTGGATACAGGCTACTATTTTTTTAAAGGATCGGCTAAGCTCCGGAACAGTGCAAAAGTTGTCGATTAACCGTAAGAATTGAGCTCAACAGAACCAGTTCCAACTGAAGCATCAGACCATCAGTGAATTCGAGAAAAAGACAGTTCTTGTTTAACACAGCAGCCACATATATGTTTTTGTTTGTTGTAATATTGTTTATTTCACCTTTATTTAACCAGGTAGGCTAGTTGAGAACACCTTTATTTAACCAGGTAGGCCGGCTGAGAACACCTTTATTTAACCAGGTAGGCCGGCTGAGAACACCTTTATTTAACCAGGTAGGCCGGCTGAGAACACCTTTATTTAACCAGGTAGGCCGGCTGAGAACACCTTTATTTAACCAGGTAGGCCGGCTGAGAACACCTTTATTTAACCAGGTAGGCCGGCTGAGAACACCTTTATTTAACCAGGTAGGCCGGCTGAGAACACCTTTATTTAACCAGGTAGGCCGGCTGAGAACACCTTTATTTAACCAGGTAGCCTAGTTGAGAACACCTTTATTTAACCAGGTAGGCTAGTTGAGAACACCTTTATTTAACCAGGTAGGCTAGCTGAGAACACCTTTATTTAACCAGGTAGGCTAGTTGAGAACACCTTTATTTAACCAGGTAGGCCGGCTGAGAACACCTTTATTTAACCAGGTAGGCTAGTTGAGAACACCTTTATTTAACCAGGTAGGCTAGTTGAGAACACCTTTATTTAACCAGGTAGGCCGGCTGAGAACACCTTTATTTAACCAGGTAGGCCGGCTGAGAACACCTTTATTTAACCAGGTAGGCCGGCTGAGAACACCTTCTCATTTACAACAGCTACCAACTGTAAGCCTATATGCACAAACAAATCATTTGGGAAACTATCATTTTCTCATTTATTCTATTTCATTCCATGATATTGTTGTTACAAAATATATGTGTGTTGACTCTGATTAGGGCATGGTAATATGAGAGCATCTGCTACACTAAATTAACAATCTAAGCATGCATAGCTCACCACATGATCCTCAAACCAGACTGGTCAGACGCTTCCAGAAAGCACTGTAGAACGACTGTAAAGCCTAATAAGGCATTTTACATTTCATTATTATTTAATTCAAAGTATTTTTTCATTTTATACAGTCTAAATGCTAAATGCATAAGCATGTTGTTGACGTGTTGTTGTTGATGTGTTGTTTAGAGCTCCTGCGGGCCTGTAGCTGTAGCGTGTGACAAAAGCTTCACAATAGATTTCTTAAATGACAGGCTATAGCCTTGAAATAATGATAATATAGCCAAAACAATCATTTTCATTCCTTCTTAGGCTATCTGGCTAGTTCCTGACTGATTTAGAGTTAGCATGGTGTTTAATAGCCTGACTAGCTCCTGACTGATTTAGAGTTAGCATGGTGTTTAATAGCCTGGCTAGCTCCTGACTGATTTAGAGTTAGCATGTTGATTTAATAGCCTGGCTAGCTCCTGACTGATTTAGAGATAGCATGTTGATTTAATAGCCTGTTGCAGCGCTATATTACTTTTTTTCAATTTGAGAATACACCACCAGACTGCAAGCAAGGTCCAATTAGTTCTCGAAAATGAATTCTGATCAATTTGAAATCAATTTTATATAGGCGTAATTACCATTAAAATTATAGAATGACAAACTAAATCAATTTATAGGCTATAGCAGTCTATAGGTAGGTAGCCTAAATGTTGGTTTCCTTCCTGTATTCTCTCTCTATGGCGGTGGCATGACTTATTAACTGTAGGCAGTGCAGAGCACTGGAGGTTAGTTGTTCTTTAATAGGGAGGACGGACTCGTGGTAATGGCTGGACCGGATTTAGTGGAATGGTATCAAATACACTAAACACGTGTTTGATGCCATTGCTCCGTTCCAGCCATTATTATGAGCCGTCCTCCCCTCACCAGCCTCCACTGGCAGAGACCTAACAAATCCGACATAACAAGAACAGCCACAGACAGAAAACTATGCGACGGGTTGCTTAAAAGGATGTCCTCAAAACAGTTTTGTACAACGCATTTGAAGTCGCCCTACTGTCTGACTGCTTAGCTTACAGAAACGTATCACCTCTATTGCCAACGCAGTGATCCACCGCGCAAACCTTTTATCGTCACATCAGCTAGATGTAGGATCCAAATTCACCTCGTGGCTGTTTATTAAACTCCATGGACCCTCTTGCGCAGCGCAGTGGAACCGAAAACGATACGTGACCCCTGCTTGTCTTTTCAGTACCACGATTCAAACGGTGCTCAAATCGCTCACAGTAAGCCTCATCAAGATGTTGCCTACAACCAAGAGTCCTACTCCTCACTTATTACAAATAGAAGATTAGCACTTCTCACAATGGTGGTCGTTTGGTAAAGTTAGATCGAAGCTGAATAAATGTCTGGCACATAATCACATAATGATTCATTAGTATTTTACATAGCAGATCCGAATATAATAGCATATTAAGCCCTACTGTTGCATAGTAAGCCTATAATATTGTAGCGACCGGACAGACAGCTGTGTGTTATGTGTTCGGCTAGTATATATCCTTCCTGTTTGGCCCTGTCCGGGGGTGTCCTCGGATGGGGCCACAGTGTCTCCTGACCCCTCCTGTCTCAGCCTCCAGTATTTATGCTGCAGTAGTTTATGTGTCGGGGGGCTGGGGTCAGTTTGTTATATCTGGAGTACTTCTCCTGTCCTATTCGGTGTCCTGTGTGAATCTAAGTGTGCGTTCTCTAATTCTCTCCTTCTCTCTTTCTTTCTCTCTCTCGGAGGACCTGAGCCCTAGGACCATGCCCCAGGACTACCTGACATGATGACTCCTTGCTGTCCCCAGTCCACCTGGCCATGCTGCTGCTCCAGTTTCAACTTCCACCTGACTGTGCTGCTGCTCTAGTTTCAACTGTTCTGCCTTATTATTATTCGACCATGCTGGTCATTTATGAACATTTGAACATCTTGGCCATGTTCTGTTATAATCTCCACCCGGCACAGCCAGAAGAGGACTGGCCACCCCACATAGCCTGGTTCCTCTCTAGGTTTCTTCCTAGGTATTGGCCTTTCTAGGGAGTTTTTCCTAGCCACCGTGCTTCTACACCTGCATTGCTTGCTGTTTGGGGTTTTAGGCTGGGTTTCTGTACAGCACTTTGAGATATCAGCTGATGTACGAAGGGCTATATAAATAAATTTGATTTGATTTGATTTGATTTAGTAGGTGGTTGTGTTGTAATTACCAGTTCCCAGTGTTCGCGGGGTCCGACATGCCAATCAACCTGCTATCTGCCAATCACAGGAATGCCTGGGATGTTCTGATGCCGGGCATCCTGGTGGTTGGCGGAGTGGCGTGGAGGGGGCGGGGCATTGGAAGTTAAGGTTTAGCCTCTGTTCTCTCTCTTACGTCTGGCCTTCACAAGAGAAGGTCACGGTTGTTTTACAGGGTGTCTTTCATTTATTTGGCGTGGGCTACGGCCAAACAGCAGCCTGTGTGAAGTTGGTTTAATAAACCGTCAATTCGTAAACTCAACCCTCTGTCTGGACAATTGTTCCTTTATGATCTAGTCAGGTCATTACATTATGTTACACCAAAAACACCTCCTCAAGTCATTTCCTATCCGAAGCTGAATAAAATATTGTCCTCATGCGGCCAAAACTCAACAGCACCGCAGGCTATACTTTGATTGAAACAAAAATAGTCCTACAATAATTTCTAGTAGTTTGTTAAAACAACCATCTGCTTTAATTCGCTCGGTTATTCAAGAAGATATAAATGCATATTACCGTGAAACGGATAAGAGACCAAATGATTGGCATGCTCTTTGGTAAAACGTGAAGAAGTATCGATTCACGACTGGCAGTAATAATTTGACTACATTTAAATGAGGTATGCCTAACTTGGGTGTTTTGACAGATATTAACAGTATAAACATGTTCTTGAGACTAAATGTGTATGCGTACAAGGCAAACGTTGCAATTGGAGGATGCATTGTAATCAACCTATTCTATAATGATAGTCAATCTCTACAAACTTTGATTGAGAAATTATGTCATAAAAAATAAATGCGCTCCCTCACGTAAAAAACAAATAGCACTACATCACTGCTTCTCGGCTGTCGGAGTTTATAGCACTGGCCTCTGGATGTCTTAGAGACAAACCAAAGATGTGCCATATGCATCCGAGTCACGTCTTTCCCTGGCAGTTTACAGCTTGTTTCTAGCATAAAGCATTGCGGACTAAAGTGTCATTATAGACCGTTTTATATAATCAGGTCCATTTAACTTGTATTCAAATCTATTATATCAGTAGCAAACTTTAGAGCCCAGGAAGATTAGCTGCTGAGGATCCGAAATAAAACACATTAAAAAATACCTTCAGTCCTCCTCGTCTTCAGAAATGTATAGCGCAGCCTCTGGGACCAAACATATGCCATATGCATCCGAGTCACGTCTTTCCCTGGCAGTTTACAGCCTGTTTCTAGCATAAAGCATTGCAGACTACAGAAGTGTATGGCACAGCCTCTGGCTCGGGAGGCCCCTTTACCTCGAAACCATTATTTCTGCCTCATGCACAAATAGATGTTGTTACTCCTATGAACAGAGAAAGTGAAATATTCCTCAATGTTAAAATAGACCCAAGTCGCTAATAATAACAACAACGGAAGCCTACAGATGACACTTTCCTCCTCATTCATTGCTGCTGCACTGCCTGTTGTAGTGCTGAGTGAAAATAGAAAGAAAGAACACTTTATGTCTTATTAAAAGTGTTGAATTCGACGTGCTGAGTAAGAACTTAAACATGAAGTCACTCCTAAAAACAGCAGCTCTTTGCTGTATTCGTTGACAGTTTCTCTCTAGTCGTGGTTTTAAACGTTTTGAAATCTCACAGAATCAACTTTGATGTAGCTTTCTTTTAAGCCTGCTATGTTACCTGCAGACACACTCATCTGAGCCTCTGATTGGCCAGCGGTAGGCCTATAGGGTACTTGATTTGCTCTCTGGGCCCGCCCACCAGGAAGGCAAAATTTGTACCTTCAGACACATGAAACCAGCCTCGGGGAACAGGGAAACTGAATTGATATTTCTTCAGCAGCCAGTCCGGCAGCCTCGGCTACTGAGGGAAACCTTGCTGAGGGGACTTGCTCCCATTCAGCCTCGAGCATTAGTGAGGTCAGGCACTGATGTTGGGCCGATTAGGCCAACCAAGGACAAACATTTCAGCACTCGGCGGTCCTCGACATTTCAGCTGCACAATAACATACTTTTGTAGTGTAGCTTAATAACACAAGATAGATATTGGTCTCCACTAGGCTACGACATAAAAGTACCAAGGTTACAAAGGTGGTCTAGTGGTTAGGCCTTCAACATGTGCAGTTTCATCATAGCGCTCAATGGTGGTCTAGTGGTTAGGCCTTCAACATGTACATCATCATAGCGCTCAATGGTGGTCTAGTGGTTAGGCCTTCAACATGTACAGTTTCATCATAGCGCTCAATGGTGGTCTAGTGGTTAGGCCTTCAACATGTACATCATCATAGCGCTCAATGGTGGTCTAGTGGTTAGGACTTCAACATGTACAGTTTCATCATAGCGCTCAATGGTGGTCTAGTGGTTAGGCCTTCAACATGTACATCATCATAGCGCTCAATGGTGGTCTAGTGGTTAGGCCTTCAACATGTACAGTTTCATCATAGCGCTCAATGGTGGTCTAGTGGTTAGGCCTTCAACATGTACAGTTTCATCATAGCGCTCAATGGTGGTCTAGTGGTTAGGCCTTCAACATGTACAGTTTCATCATAGCGCTCAATGGTGGTCTAGTGGTTAGGCCTTCAACATGTACAGTTTCATCATAGCGCTCAATGGTGGTCTAGTGGTTAGGCCTTCAACATGTACATCATCATAGCGCTCAATGGTGGTCTAGTGGTTAGGCCTTCAACATGTACATCATCATAGCGCTCAATGGTGGTCTAGTGGTTAGGCCTTCAACATGTACATCATCATAGCGCTCAATGGTGGTCTAGTGGTTAGGCCTTCAACATGTACAGTTTCATCATAGCGCTCAATGGTGGTCTAGTGGTTAAGCCTTCAACATGTACATCATCATAGCGCTCAATGGTGGTCTAGTGGTTAGGACTTCAACATGTACAGTTTCATCATAGCGCTCAATGGTGGTCTAGTGGTTAGGCCTTCAACATGTACATCATCATAGCGCTCAATGGTGGTCTAGTGGTTAGGCCTTCAACATGTACAGTTTCATCATAGCGCTCAATGGTGGTCTAGTGGTTAGGCCTTCAACATGTACAGTTTCATCATAGCGCTCAATGGTGGTCTAGTGGTTAGGCCTTCAACATGTACATCATCATAGCGCTCAATGGTGGTCTAGTGGTTAGGACTTCAACATGTACAGTTTCATCATAGCGCTCAATGGTGGTCTAGTGGTTAGGCCTTCAACATGTACATCATCATAGCGCTCAATGGTGGTCTAGTGGTTAGGCCTTCAACATGTACATCATCATAGCGCTCAATGGTGGTCTAGTGGTTAGGCCTTCAACATGTACATCATCATAGCGCTCAATGGTGGTCTAGTGGTTAGGTCTTCAACATGTACAGTTTCATCATAGCGCTCAATGGTTTTTGTAACTGCACTTGAAGAAAGTTCTTGAAATTTTCCAGATTGACTGACCTTAATTTCTTAAAGTAATGATGGACTGTCATTTGGCTGCTTATTTGAGCTGTTCTTGACATAATATGGACTTTGTCTTTTACCAAATAGGGCTGGCTTCTGTATACCACCCCTACCCTGTCACAACACAACTGATTGGCTCAAACACATTAAGAAGGAAAGTAATTCCACAAATTAACTTTTAAGAAGGCGCGCCTGTTAATTGAAAGGCATTCCAGGTGACTACCTCATGGAGCTGGTTGAGAGAATGCCAAGAGTGTGCAAATCTGTCAACAAGGCAAAGGGTGACTACTTTGAAGATTCTAAAATACTGTCTATTTTGATTTGTTTAACACTTTTCTGGTTACTACATGATTCCATATGTGTTATTTCATAGTTCTGATGTCTTCACTGTGATTCTACAATGTAGAAAACCACAAACAAAACACATAAGCACAACCCTTGACTGAAAAACAAACTTTGGACTGGTACTGTATGCAGAAGACATGTCAACTTTGGACTGGTACTGTATGCAGAAGACATGTCAACTTTGGACTGGTACTGTATGCAGAAGACATGTCAACTTTGGACTGGTACTGTATGCAGAAGACATGTCAACTTTGGACTGGTACTGTATGCAGAAGACATGTCAACTTTGGACTGGTACTGTATGCAGAAGACATGTTAACTTTGGACTGGTACTGTATGCAGAAGACATGTCAACTTTGGACTGGTACTGTATGCAGAAGACATGTCAACTTTGGACTGGTACTGTATGCAGAAGACATGTCAACTTTGGACTGGTACTGTATGCAGAAGACATGTCAACTTTGGACTGGTACTGTATGCAGAAGACATGTCAACTTTGGACTGGTACTGTATGCAGAAGACATGTCAACTTTGGACTGGTACTGTATGCAGAAGACATGTCAACTTTGGACTGGTACTGTATGCAGAAGACATGTCAACTTTGGACTGGTACTGTATGCAGAAGACATGTCAACTTTGGACTGGTCCTGTATGCAGAAGACATGTCAACTTTGGACTGGTACTGTATGCAGAAGACATGTCAACTTTGGACTGGTACTGTATGCAGAAGACATGTAAACTTTGCTGAGGAGAGTGCGCATCTTGTAGGTTCCTGCTTGACGTGGCTTTATGGTTATTGTTGCGTTAGTTATTACTCTGTTTGCTCAGAATGTTCGCGTAATCATTTCCTACAACAACAAAGACTTCTGGGTCCTGAATCAGAAGACTCGTCTCTCAGCCTCCCTGATCAGGAATACTACATGATACTGATGCCAACATGTTTATTCCACTGAGCTGTTTACTTTATGTTCGTATTCTTATCTTTTATCTTTTATCATGTCTTATTGTAGTTGCATTGTCGAGAAGGAACCTGCAAGTAAGCATTCCATTGGACGGCGTATACCATGCGTATCCTGTAAACACGACTAATAAAAACTTGAAACTACAGACAGCTCAAGAGAGATACTTAAATATGCAGAAAAATATAACTTTTTCTTTTTACATAGAATTAAGCACAATGATTATGGCACTTGATTGCAGGAAAAAGCTTTCAGGTGTTTAAAAAAATGAATCATTTCCAACTTCAGATCGGGGAGACTAGCCCCTCTCTGGACCCCCCCCCCCCCCCCCCCAGACATAGTCACATACTCATCTGTAAAAAGCACAGCCAACTACCTCATCCCCGTATTTTTACTTATCCTCTTGCTCCTTTTGCACCCCAGTATCTCTACTTGCACATCATCATCTGCACATCTATCACTCCAGTGTTAATTGCTAAATTGTAATTATTTCGCCTCCATGGCCTATTTATTGCCTTACCTTCCTACTCTTCTACATTTGCGGACACTGTACATATATTCATCTATTGTGTTATTGACTGTCCGTTTGTTTATGTGGAACTCTGTGTTGTTGTTTTTGTTGCACTGCTTTGCTTTATCTTGGTCAGGTCGCAGTTGTAATAGAGAACTTGTTAATTATCCTAATCTACTATGTAAATTCTCTTAATCTACTATGTTAATTCTCTTAATCTACTATGTAAATTCTCCTAATCTACTATGTAAATTCTCCTCACCTACTACGTAAATTCTTCTAATCTACTATGTAAATTCTCCTAATCTACTATGTAAATGATCCTAATCTACTATGTAAATTCTCCTAATCTACTATGTAAATTCTCCTAATCTACTATGTAAATTCTCTTAATCTACTATGTAAATTCTCCTCACCTACTACGTAAATTCTTCTAATCTACTATGTAAATTCTCCTAATCTACTATGTAAATTATCCTAATCTACTATGTAAATTCTCCTAATCTACTATGTAAATTCTCCTAATCTACTATGTAAATTATCCTAATCTACTATGTAAATTCTCTTAACCTACTATGTAAATTCTCCTAATCTACTAAGTAAATTCTCCCAACCTGCTACGAAAAGTATTTTTTTGGGTCAAAATCTGTATCCCTTCTAGACATAACACACACACATACAAAATCTGTATCCCTTCTAGACATAACACACACACATACAAAATGTGATTTGTAGTATATGTCACAAAAGGCTTACAGAGATGATACCCTGACTGTTTGCCAGATGTGTTTATAGACCAAGTCATAAAACCAGAATGACATTTAGAAACACACACAGTGAGAGAGAGTGGGAGGATGCTGTGTAGGACCAGAGAGGAAGATACGAGATGAGAGGGATAACTGGACCCAAAATCTGTCTCCTCCAGCTGGTGGCATTTTCATCAGCTCACCAAACTAGGTGTTTTTTGTACGGACGTCAATAAGAGAGTGTCGAATTTGGTTAACAACAAATGTTGTGAATTATTTGATCATAGAAGTAACCAATAAAACTCGCCAGCTTGTAGTCCTAATATCCATAAATTAGTTAACTCTGGTTCCTTCAGCCATTCCTATGGGGAAACAGAATGGGGAACGAAAAGTGTTTTTTTAGGATAAACACCAAAAATAAGGTCTGAGGTTAACACAGGCTTACGAAAGCTTACAGTATCCGTTTTGCTCTATGAGATAATATCAGTCAGTTAACATGAGTTTACAGTATCCGTTTTGCTCTATGAGATAATATCAGTCAGTTAACATGAGCTTACAGTATCCGTTTTGCTCTATGAGATAATATCAGTCAGTTAACATGAGCTTACAGTATCCGTTTTGCTCTATGAGATAATATCAGTCAGTTAACATGAGCTTACAGTATCCGTTTTGCTCTATGAGATAATATCAGTCAGTTAACATGAGCTTACAGTATCCGTTTTGCTCTATGAGATAATATCAGTCAGTTAACATGAGCTTACAGTATCCGTTTTGCTCTATGAGATAATATCAGTCAGTTAACATGAGCTTACAGTATCCGTTTTGCTCTATGAGATAATATCAGTCAGTTAACATGAGCTTACAGTATCCGTTTTGCTCTATGAGATAATATCAGTCAGTTAACATGAGCTTACAGTATCCGTTTTGCTCTATGAGATAATATCAGTCAGTTAACATGAGCTTACAGTATCCGTTTTGCTCTATGAGATAATATCAGTCAGTTAACATGACATTTACAAATGATGAACCCTTTATGTGCTTACAGTAGGTGTTTTTGCTGATTAAATACTTCAAATTTCACAAAAAAGTTACGTCAGTTTATGAAGATGAACTTAAAATGTGTAGAATCTCCACACAGAATTACCACACACTTTATATTTGGCATTTATCCCCCTTAAAAAACTACATTTCCCAATAGGCTTTGTACAACAAACCATGGCGTAGTTAGTGCCTACAAAAAGACTCCATTACTATTTCTCTGTATGAAGTACCTTGTCAATATATTGGATAATCTGTGGCTGGACTGACCCATTGATCTAGTTAACGTTAGCTAGCTACAAAATCCAAAACTTATTTATATAGCCCTTCTTACATCAGCTGATATATCAAAGTGCTGTACAGAAACCCAGCCTAAAACCCCAAACAGTAAGCAATGCAGGTGTAGAAGCACGGTGGCTAGGAAAACTCCCTAGAAAGGCCAATACCTAGGAAGAAACCTAGAGAGGAACCAGGCTATGTGGGTTGGCCAGTCCTCTTCTGGCTGTGCCGGGTGGAGATTATAAACCTAGAGAGGAACCAGGCTATGAGGGGTGGCCAGCCCTCTTCTGGCTGTGCCGGGTGGAGATTATAACAGAACATGGCCAAGATGTTCAAATGTTCATAAATGACCAGCAGGGTCAAATAATAATAATCACAATAGTTGTCGAGGGTGCAACAGGTCAGCACCTCAGGAGTAAATGTCAGCCTACATGGTTGACACTGCAGCTAGCTAGCTAGCTTAGCCAGCATATCTAGTGGCAACCTAGCACTTGAGCATGACTCTCAGTTCCATTACCTTATAATAGTCAT